>NW_021319382.1:553996-592526 GCF_001605985.2 Dendrobium catenatum
AGAGCAGTTTCCTGCTTTCCACCTTGAGGACAAGGTGGTACTTTGGGAGGGGGGTAATGTTAGGCCGGTCCAACCTGGACCGGCCCAACCTAATCCGGCCCAGCCGGTCCGGGTCTTCTCCAGGCGGAAGAAAAGAAGGGGCTTGGGGTGGGGTCCACGAGCAATTCAAATGAAATTTAAGTGTTTTTGGAGGGAGAATGAAGGGTAAAGATGTCCTTTTGCTTTTGTTTTGAATTAGATTGTATTAAGAGGGAATTAACCTAGGTTTTAGGTTTTCATCTGGATTATTGTTTGTGTTCTAAAGAAAGGCTACGGGGAGAGGTCGTTGGGCTCTAGATTTTCATCTAGAGAGCGTTGGGAGAGTGGATCCTCCTCTCGAATAGAGGATCATTGTATCGGTTCGTTGTTTTTGCAATCTACAACAATTTCCCTCAATCTCTCTCAGTTTTCTTCACGTTTGTTCGCTGTTTTTGGTGTTTGATGGCTGTTTTCCCATAGAAAACAGCAGGTTATTGGTGATTTGGTTTATATGCGATAGGAATCACTTGAAATATTCAAGTGGTACCTATCATCTTCTTCATCCCAAAGTGAGAATTTTGGATCTTCAGGTTCTAGGTTAGGATCAACAAGGTATTGAAGTTTTCCTTTTCCTTTCAAAAATTTTCACAATCTGGTACTTTTCTTCCATTAAATTGGCATTACATTTGTCACTCCCGGTGTTATCTTTTGATCGGATTAGTCTGGTTCTCGGTTAACTCTTGCTTAGATTAGTCTGGTTCTCGGTTAACTCTCTAATGGATAAGTTAAAACTCTTTGACGTAGAAGAAAGAAAAGAATTATGCTCAAATAGCTCAGAAATTTTGACACTAACCAAGATCTCTAACACCATATAGAAAATATGAGAATGGTAATTATATTATCATACATTCAAAGGATATTTATACGTAGAGCTGCCTATACATCTTTGGAAAGAGTAGTAAATACAATAAAAAATTTGTTTATTAAAGCTACTTGAATCGGTGTGCTTAAGATCTCTATTTCCGCTTGCTGACATGGATCAATGCTCCTCTTCTTAATTTTGCTATCCGCCAACCACAGCTTTCTTGGCCATCGATCATTATTCCACACCTTACATTTCTAACATCAGAATATTTCCCTTTACTGCCTTGGCCGAAAGTCACCCTTTTACTTTGGGACAGTCAGCATTCTTCAACAAATAATATACAAAAAAATCTCTTTTTTTTTTTCTTATCAATGATCACTTTCATGCGTAATATGCGAAGGATTAACATGAGGGCTTGGGGATAAATGGAAATTGAAGCTATGGAGCTCAGTTTACAGCAGATTTTTGGCAAGGGAATGTCAGAGACAGTGTTGAAGAGTTAACATGCACTGTAGTAATAACTGCAAATTTAAATTTAAATTTGATCGCTTTTATGACATGGCGGTTAATGGTCTTTATTTGAAATATAAGTTTATTATGTATGGCATTTCTCTTGCTCTGTCCTCCAAGGGCTCTAACTTGAGCTAGAGATGGATACTGTGGGTGGCAGTCCTCTTGTTGACCTTGATAATTAAAATATATTAGGTAGGTGTTATTCATTATGATTAGTTGAATATCTGTATATCCTATCTAATTTTTAATGAAAAATTAAGTTGATGCTTGCTTTCCTTCATATGCTTAATCTATATGCAAAAAAGGAATAATTTGTCTACAAACTAGTATTACGTAGAATTCATGTTCACTTTATTTCGTTTGACTGTAAAACTCATCTGGGATGACTGTCTTCTTACTGATAATTATTTGCTGGTAATTTTCATAAGAAATGAGGTATTAATATGTTCTTTTCACAACTTAATTTTATACGGAATAAGTTATAGTTTGACAAACTAAATTCAATTAAGTGTAAATTTTATTAAGTTACATGTGAATCTTTGTTGATTAATTTGGGATTCATTTAATTTTAATTGCTTGCAAATAGACAATGGAAACGAACAAATTACTTGTAAGCTTATATTTTCAAGATATTGTATGAGAAAAATTTAGTTTGGCAAAAAATATGAATTAGCAAATGACCTACATGGTTTTTTTCTTAATGACACGTCCAATCATGTTAGAATTTAGACGTGTTTGTTTTATTAAGTTAATAAATGGTTTATGTAAAGCTTATTGCAAAAAATAGTTATAATAACCCTAATTTGCTAAGAAATATTTCAAAGTAAATTAATTATATTTTGATGCTATTTTGTTGTTTAGTTACGATTTGATTATCCATGAAACATGTACCTTTAAAGAAAGTATTGTTAAAACTGAAATTTACATGAATTTTCACTTGTTAAGTAATAAAGAATGTAATATATATATATTATGAAAATTTGTTGTGTTGAATAATTATTTTACCCATTTTTACGTTAATTAAAGTAAAAATTACATTGTAAATTGTTGAAAATTATCATTTAATCCGCCGATCTTGCATGTTTCAAAAGTAAAATGAGTATATATGATTGCTTTTTTGAAGCGTATTAAATGGCCTTACTAGTTTAATAAAAAAAAGATATATACAACTGCTTATTTTAAAATTAATAAGATATGTGATTTGCTGTGATGGAATTTGTATATTAGTATTCATGTGTGTGTTATGAATATAAAGTTTAAGAGTAGGTTATATTATACTAAGATTGCAATGAAGAATGAAAAATACATAAAGAAACTAAATATCAAATGTTATTCTAAACCCACTATGCTTAGTTATGCAGTAGGATTATGCATAAGAAGATAGATAATTATGGTATGTGATTTGATAATGTTCTTGAAATGAGCAAAGAAGTTAGACCGCACATAGTGTGATCCAGTGACATTTTTCTTGACTGATAAATAAGAAGATAAACCACTATATGGTGTGATCTAATTATATTCTTCCTGAATAGTATGAGAGAGAAAGAGACAAAACCATTATGTTGTATACTCTAGTGGCATTCTTCTTATAATTATATAAAAAATAGTATTTCAAACTGAAAAGGAGCATATATTAAAATGGTGTAAAGAAGAGACTTGTAATGTTTAGAAGTTACAGTGTTACTTTTAAAGATGAGCTATCAAACTAAACTTAGAGTCAATAAACATTATCTATAATTAATCTTCTAAATGATCTTCTGAGTTAGAAACTAACACATTTATTATTAATATTTTTCAGGTGCACAATAATCACGAGAAGGGATATGAAAACTAAAAAGTTAAGTGAAATCATGTGCTTGGCTGTAGTTGAGAGTTGAAATATGTTTTGTAATAAAAAAATATTATCTTGTTAATCTACGCAAGCTGTATGACAATCGTTGTTACCTTAAATATTAAATAGATGTTAAGTATTTTTTTAAATGAATTTAGTAATTTTATCGTTTCTTCGTTTGTTCCTTCAGTTATGTTATGCGCTTGTCAATATTGAAAGCTTAGTGCGATTGAAAGTCATGATCATGACAAAATGATGTCATAGCTTCTGTTCATAATAACATGATCACATCTTTCTTTCATCACATGGCATTAGCATCACTCATAACTTTTTTGACATGTGTGACATGTTCTAATGTATCAATTGATATGACAATCATACAGTAAAATATGTAATTATTCAGAAGAGATATGTGGATCAATATGAAGAACTTTATCATAACACTTACTGGCATTTGTTATAAATATCATTCATAACAAAACATCATATTATCTTCCCATATAAGAGAATTCTTAATAAAGCTCTCCAAATATCACTTCTTTCTACTTAAGATTTATCTTAACACTCTTCTACAGCTCTTACAAGTTTCTCAAGCACATTCCTAAAACTCAAACGCCACTAAATTTATAGCTAACTTAATCTAATTTTTTGTTGCTACCTCCTCTGATCAAAGGAGCTCTTCTCATGCAATAAAGACACAAGTTAGGTACATTACTGACCATCTAGGAGTTTCCAACATCTAAATTCAAATGGCAAACGCACTTATCAATTTTTTTTTGCTAGGAGGGACTTCAAATTTATTAGATTTATTTTAAAATTAATGTGCTAAAAATTTTGATTTATTTTATTTATATTGCATTCATCTCAAAATAAATTTAATAATTATAATATCCATCTTGATTAGAGTTTTATTAGAGCATCCTGATATGAGTTTTTTCCATCATTATATAAGTGACTTCCTACATTTCTTTTTATGCTAATCATGATATATATAGATAAGTTTGCTAGGAAATAATCACTAAAACAGAGA
Organism: Dendrobium catenatum; assembly: GCF_001605985.2. Classification (NCBI taxonomy): domain Eukaryota; kingdom Viridiplantae; phylum Streptophyta; class Magnoliopsida; order Asparagales; family Orchidaceae; genus Dendrobium; species Dendrobium catenatum. Next base: position 558,254 of record NW_021319382.1, read on the forward strand.
AAACTTGCTGAATTTCAGAAATTCAGCCAAACACCCTGCAGAATTTATAAAATCTGTAGAGAAATCGTAAAGGCTAGCACTTGAAATTCAATTAGGGATGAAAAGAAACAACTCGATACATGAAATCTTCAATTTGAGAGGAAGATTCAGCTCTCCAATCTCTAGCCGAAGTCTAGAGCCCAAAACTAACACCAAGATCTCAAATTTCATATTCAAAATAAAATCTAGCCCTAAGAAACTACTTAAAGCAAAAGGACAAATTATTAATCTCTAAATAGCCCTTAATTTGAATTTTTTCTCCAACCTAAAACATCATTAGTGTGTGGGCCCTATCCCATCATCCGCCCAAGCCATGCCCCCCCTCCCCCCCTTTGTATACCTAAAACGGTCCAGGAAGGACTAGTTCAGCAGGCCCTTAGGCCGGTCTAACATTACCCCCCTCCCAAAGATTCACGTTGTCCTCAAGGTGAAATGAAGGAAATTGATGCTTCACCATTTCATACGATTACCAAGTGGCGTCGAAGTCAGTTGGCCCATCCACTTAATTAGCAATTCTTTGTTCCCCCTTTTCCTGATCTCACCCCTTTTAGCTCCAAAGGTTCCAAAATCACTTCCAACTCCTCTTTCAGTGTTGCCGGTAACTTTGCACTATCTGCATGCTCCTCCATAGCTCTCCTCAACTATGACACATGGAATATTGAGTGCATGGTGGCGGTCGGGGGTAACTTCAAATGGTACACCATTGCTCCAATCTTTTCCACTATCTCGTAGTGGACGAAATACATCGGGGTCAATTTCTCGTTCCTCCTGTGGGCCACTGTCCTATGTCTGTAGGGTTATAGTTTTAAGAACACCCTTCCCTAGCTTCAAATTGAATCTCTCCTATGTGCATATGTTTGCTTCTTCATGATCTGCTGTGCCCTCAATAAGTGCATCTTCAATTCCTCCAGCACCCTATCCCTTACCTCTAAGTATTACTCTACTGAAGAGACTGGTGTACTTCCTTGTCCAAAATGCACCAAGTGTGATGGGTCTCTTTCATACAACACTTTAAAAGGGGTCATCCGGGAGGCCGAGTGATATGAAGTGTTTTACCAGTACTCCGCCCATGCTAGCCACTTGGCCCACAATCGTGGTGTCTTTGAGGCAAAACATTGCAGGTGTCTTGATAACCTCAGTCTGTCCATCTGTTTGTGGGTGGTAAGCGATGTTTCTCTTAAGAATTATTCCTTGCATCCTGAATAGCTCCTTCTAGAACTGACTGAGAAACACCTTATCTCAGTCTGAAACTATTGAATTCGGAATTTCATGCAATCTAACTACCTCCCTGATGAATGTTGTTGCTACTGTGATGGTCATGTAGGGATGTCTTAAAGGGATAAAGTGAGCATATTTACTTAACCTATCAACCACTACCACTATAATCACCGTGAACCTCTCAGATCATGGTAGCCCATCTATGAAATCCATGGTAACCTCCTCCCATACTCTATTTGGAAGAGTCAAGGGTTGAAGTAATCCCCCCTGGAGCCATAACCATGTACTTGTTTATTTGGCAAACCTCACATTTGACTATCATCTCCTCCACATCGTTATGCATTCCTTTCCAATACAATTTAGCTGCCAACATTCTATATGTTTTCTGCACCCTAGAATGGCCTCCGATCGCACTGCCATGGAATTCTTGCAACAAATGGGGAATATGAACTGAGGTTCGTGGCATCGCAAACCTTCCTTGGTAAAAAAGTCTCCCCCCATCAAGGGAGTAACCTGGGTGGCTGCTCTCTTTTTTCAATAAATCTTGCCTAATCCTCCTCAGCTTGTTGTTATAAGTGGTACTGAAATAGCCATCTCCTGGAGCTTCCCCACACATCTTTATAAGGCATCAATCGCCTTATTCTCCAAGCCCATTATGTATTGGATCTTAAAATTATAGCCTATCAGTTTGAGGAACCATCTCTGATGCTCCTTTGTCACCATCCGTTTCTCTAGCAAGTATTTCAAGCTTCTCTGGTCTGTCCTGACAATGAAATGCCAATCAAGTAAGGGTGCTACTTCTGAATAGCCAACATAATGGCCATCAATTCCTTATCATATACTGACTTCAACCTAGCTTTATCTAACAACACTTGGCTGAAGTAGGCTATGGTTCTGTGATTTTGCATGAGCACAACCCCCAACCCATGTCTTAACGCATTTGTCTCCACTACAAAGATCTGACTAAATTTTCGGGAGAGCCAAAATCAGGAATGTAGTCATAGCCCTTTTTAGTCGTTCAAAAGTCTGGGTTGCTGCCTCTCCCCACAAGAAGTTATCCTTCTTCAGTTGCTTGGTTAAGCGATTGTACTGTATCCCCTCTCCTGTAATAACCAATTAACTCTAGGAAACCCCTCGGCTCTCTCAGATTCCTAGGTAGAGGTCACTTCTGCATTGCTTCAATTTTGGTTTGATCGGCCGCCACTCCATCCTGGGATACCACGTGCCTCAACTATTCCACACTAGCCTGTGCGAAGCTGTACTACTTTAGGTTGACCCTTAGCTGATGCTCCTGTAGAACTCCTAGAACCACCCTCAAGTGCTCCAAATGCTCCTCTTCGGACTGTTGTACACCAATATGTCATCAAAGAAGACTAATACAAACTTCCAGAGATATGGACTGAACACCATGTTCATAAGGGACTGGAAAGTACTAGGGGCATTAGTAAGCCCAAACAACATGGTCAAGAACTCATAGTACCCCTCATGTGTCTTGAAGGCCGTCTTCTGAATATCTTCCTCTCTCATCCTGATTTGATGGTAACCCGACTTCAAGTCCATCTTGAAAAACACCACTGCTCCATACAGCTCATTCAGTAGCTCATCAATCACAGGAATATGGAACTTATTCGGCACATTCTCCTTATTCAAGGTCCTGTAATCCACACAAAACCTCTAGCTTCCATCCTTTTTCTTGACCAATAAGATTGGACTAGAGAAAGGACTCACACTCGGCCTAATGGTCCCGCCTCCAATATTTTCTGGATCAGCTTCTCTATCTCATCCTTCTGAATTTGAAGATAATAGCATGGTCAAACACTGATCGGTGATACCCCTCTTTTAAGATAATGTCGTGCTTTAGCTCCCTCGGTGGTGGTTGGCCCCAACAGATCTACAATCTGATTGGAGATAAAATTATGGGTAGCCCCACTATCGATCAGCACCACCGCATCTCTATTTGCTATCTCTCCATTCACTTTCACTATGTGATTCAGGGTGAATCTCCCCACTGAGTTTAGAGAGACTTCCGCCATGTTCAGATGCAGCTTCTCCTCTTCCCCCACCACTAGTGAGAATCCGAAGAGTTTGATACTCACACCTATGCCCTGACGTGTACGTCTTGTCACATTTGAAGCACAATCCCCTTGCCCGCTTCTCCTGCAATTCCTTCTCAATGAGCTTCTTAAAATTTTCCCCAAACCCCCTCCTCCAGTCTTCTCCTTTGATGCTTCTTACAGACTTCCCGGTGCGGGTCGCTTGGGAGCTATGACAGTGGTGGTCATCCTGTATAAACTCCTCAAACTAGTGCTTTTAGCCCCCCTCTACAAATACTTCTAGTCCTCAACCAACTGTGCCAGCTCCATGGCCTCCCCCAAGTCACAGGGCCTCATCACTCTAACAGCTGATCGGATCTCCAGCTTAAGCCCCTTCATGAAATTTTCCTCTAACACTGTCTCAGAAAGTCAGTCTAGCCTGCTGGCAAGGTACTCAAACCTGTCATGGTATTCTGTTATTGTTCCCTCGTGTCAGGGCGAAGAACTGCTCATAGAAGTTTCCTCCCCTACTGGTTCGAAAATGTTCTAGTAAACAGTCCTTGAACTCCCTCCAACTCCAAATGGGCCGCCTCATGTCCCTCCACTGATACCAAGCCAATACTTTCACCTCCAAACAGAGTCTAGCTGCTATCAATTTCTCATACGTCAACTCATTGATTGCAAAGTACATCTCTACCTTGTAGATCTACCTATGTGCGTCTTCACACTCAAAGATAGACATTTTCAATTTCCTTGCGCTCGGGTCACCTCCGTTTTCCCTGAACCCTCCATAGCCACCCATTCCTCACAAAGGAGGTGCTCCCCAAGTGTCATGCTCTTCCCTTTGGCTATCAAACCCAAATCCTTCTTTAAAGCCCACCCTTCTTCTTTCAAATCAGCACCTCGATGATCGTAATCCTCACCCCTTCTTGCAAAATCAGCACCCCTTCATTCGTACTCGATACTTATCTCCTCTCTAGAAAGCGGCTCTAGAGGAGGCATCGCGTCTACTCCCTCCATAATCTTTACTTCTTGATTTTCCCTTCCCCTAAACAGGTTAGGGTTTCCACCTCTCCCGTGATCGTCGGTGGTTTCCTTCACTTCTGATGTCGCCGGGTTGGGTTTGGCTTCAAGTAACTTATTTAACATGTCTTCCATTATGGCGAACCTTCCATCTATCTTTTCATGAATGGATGCGAATTGGTTCTGAAAATAAAAAAAAATTTCTTCAAAATCAAATTTTAGTTGACCTAATTCCCCCTACAAATCTTTCAATTTTCTTTGGGCCATTGGTACCTCTTAGATCGACGTGCTATGATACCAATTTGATAGAAAATAATCACCAAAACAGAGAAAACTTGTTTAATTTCAGAGAAATTCAGCAAAGCACTTTGCAGAATTTACAAAAACTGTAGAGAAATCGCAAAGGCATGCACTTGAAATTCAATATGGGATGAAAGAAACAACTCGATACAAAGAATCTTTAATTAGAAAGGAAGATTCATCTTTCCAATCTCTAGCCGAAGTCTAGAGCCCAAAATCAACATAAAGATCTCAAATTTTAGATTCAAATTCAAGATAAAACCTAACCTAGGAAGAAGAAAATTACTTAAAGCAAAAGACAAATTATTATTTCCTAAACAGCCTTTAATTTGAATTTTCTCTCCAACCCAAAGTATCATTCCCATCCCATCAGCCGTCCAAGCCATGCTTCCCCCCCTAGTCCGCTTTTTGTGTACCTGAACCTGTCCAGAAAGGACCGGTTCAGCTAGCCCTTTGGTCGTTCTAACAAAGTCATTCAAGTTGATCAAAGAAATCATGCATCATTGAATTTAAGATTTGAGTAATTATGGGCTATTCAATTATCAATATCTATGATATAATACTCCTGTCTGTCTATCTTTATATATATATATATATATATATAGGCGATTCCCTCACTTTTTTCTTTCCTTTCGAATCGAGATCTCTCTCTCTCTCTCTCTCAGCCACTTTATTTCCTTTTCCGTGAAGGGCATCAAGTTGCACATCGCTAGCACTCGGCTAATGATTCCTTTTATTATTGAGTTTTGTACGTTAATGAAATATTTTTTTTTTGATTCTTTTTTTCAAAATAAAAAAAAACAATCTAGGATAAGGTTGGTTGGATTGTATCGATGGGGGTGGCTTATGCTAAGGCAGGGTTAGTTTGGTTGTTGAACCAAAATTGTCATAGAATTATACCAGAATCTTTCCAATAAGCTTAATGATAAAGAGAACTCAGAGACATAGATAATAGTGAGAAGCTATGAGACTTTACTAAATGAGTTTAAGTGCAAAGAATTGTTTGCTATGAGCTTTACCTCTAACTCCCTCTTTATAATTTTGGGTTAAGAACTTAAGATTTAAGCGCTACATGATTAGCTACAAATAAAGTCACATGAATAAGAAAACAAAAAAAAAGGTTATGTTGAAGACAACTAGTTATAAAATACATAAGTTGTGTAGCCTAATTGATGTGAAACATAAGGTATTGCAGGAATTTAATAAAAATTTATTAAAATTGTTAATTTTAAAATTAATGTTTCACAAGATTAGATTGTAGGATTTCTTAGTTGTAGTTGTGCTTTGGCATGAGATTACAAGAAAGATTAACAGGGCAATTTAAAATAACAACAAGATTATAGTAAGGCTAGGTGCATAAGCAATAGAAATCCACATGTTAGCAAATAGAAAGTTCACCTTGAGTTCCCCCACTCTCACTCTTGAGGATGTTCTAGCGGAAGAATAATTTTAGCAAACCTAATGATGCCACTAAAAGACAAAAAATGCATGCAGTATTGCCCCACGAAAAGTTAGTCGGAGGAGGAGTCGGTGGATGTCCAATAACTTGTCACTGTTCGGGGGTTTGGTGCTCGTCGATGGCGGTCGTCAAAGTGAAAAGAATCCTATCGACGTAGTCGTCAATGGTGTGGTCGATCTTCAAGTTGAGGTCAAAGAAGGGCGACTATTCGTCCTTGAAGATCATCATACACGAATCCATTGTTTCTTTCAGGATCGGTCATTCATGGGGAGAAGGCCGGGTTGTGTAGCTTCTTCCTTGGAGCGTATGAAAATAATGGAGAAGAGAAGAAGTGGAGGGGGAGGTTGGAGAGGTCGGCCAAGTTTGGGGAAGAGGCTTCTTTAATTTCAGCTTTTGGTTTATTTGGGTGGAGAGTCAATAAATTTAAATATGAATTTTAATTTTAGATTTTGAATGGAAAGGGAGGGAATAATTTTGAAATTCAAATCACCCTTAATGGGAAAGTAAGTGGACGGCCAACCTTAAAGAAAGAGTGTTAATTGATAGTCTTAATGGGGAGCATTAATTAAAAGAGAGGGAATAGGGGGGTCGGCCAAAGAAGGGAGAGAAAAGGGTGTGCACATTCGATGTATGTGGATCCTTGCATTAATTATTGATTGGAGAATTAAATCTGAATTAATTTTAGATTTGTGGTGATGGGGAAACTTCCTAAAATATGAAATTTTAATTAAGAAAGAATTCGAAATTCAAATTTCTTTGAAGTCGAATTAGAATACTTTCCAAATCAATAGGGGGCTACTTTAGGAAGGTAATGAATGTAGGGGAGCAAGGGAGGGCCGGCGGCTAGGGCTTGGGAAAGAGGGCTAAGGCCAGCGGCTAGGGGTGGAAAAGGAGGGAAAGTAGGCTTGGTCGGCGGCTTTTTGGTGGGGTTTGGCTGGCAGTAGTGGGGGATTAGGTCAGCGGGTTTGGTGGAGGAGAAGAGTGGCCGGCGGTGTTGGAGGAGAAGGGGAAGGAGGCTTGGCTGACGGTTTAGGGTAGGTTTGTCAGCGGTAGGTGAGAAGAAAGGGTGGGGAAGGGGAAACCGAGAGCCTGAATTCTTCCGGTAGCTGTCGGGTATTGCTTTGACCCTCTCTTAGGATTCTCTCCTCAAGAGTTCACAAAGAAACAAAGAACACGAGTTGAAATTTCATTCATCAATCATTATTTCATACAATAGGGACAACCATCATATATAGGCCTCAAATAAAAGAAAAACACAAAGACTCAAATGCCCTCGGGGCTACAACATAAAATAATCCCTCTTGGGGATACAGTGGTAAGCAAGAACATAAATAAAAATAAAATACATAAATGCATCATAAATAAAGACTCCGAATCGTAGCCGTCGATTTATGATTCCTCCGATGATATACATGCCGAAATCTTCTGCTGATGTCCTCATCACTAATTACATATGATCATTTGCTAACTTCAAATGAGTCTTTTGCTTAGTCTTTAGCTTGATAAACAAAGACGCTTACTTGTATGTAGGAAGTAATACATTTATTTGAAGGTAGTCTTTGACTTGTCTGAAGGAAGTTTGCGGATAACTTCTGGTTGTAAATGAGTGTCCAAATATGACTGTCTGACTTCTCTATGAGCTGGACAAGCTCTTTACGTGCTTAACGATTTCACCCAGAATCAGGTGTGTTCTTAATAAGCTTGAATAATCTGTTTCTCAATTCTTAATTTGAGCTGGACTCTTGAGATATCTGAGTGTACATTCAGTTTCTCAATTCTCTTATATATTTCTCATGCTAATATGCAAAGAATAAAAAGAATTAAATAATAACATATTTATTTTGTAAAAATGCGCATTAGTCACGATCAATTATTCATTTGATTTTGTCCTTTTGTCCATGTTAGTGATTCAAAAGTTATAAATATGGCGATGAAGCTTATGTTTAAACGACACTCTCTTACACGAAATAAGCTATGAAGTCAGATGCTTCTTCAGAAGAGAATAATATATGAAGAGGATGGCATTCGAAGATGTTAAGGCAAATAAAGTGACAAGAGACCCAATTGATTTAGTTAAGGAACTAAATTTTCCTAGGTTACTTTCCGAACCAATGGGTGAATGCTCTTCTTTCCTTATCAAGGAATCTTTTCAAGTAAACTTCTATTACTCCACCTGTAGAGTCATGATAAAAAAATGATTTTCTTATTGTTGAAATAAAATTTTTAAATTTAAATAACTTTCTTGATATTAAAGTTTGGTGACTTTTGTGGTTCATTCTTCTGTGAGTTAACTCATCGATAAAAAAGTAGAGGAATGCCAAATTGATATTGGCGAGGCAGCCAATGCTGAACCAAGTTTGATGTTGGTGAAAAGCTATTAATAAGTTGAGAACTGATGTGGACTAATTAATTACTGATGAGCTGAGAATTGATGTCGGCCTGATTGTTGTTGAAGATCTGAGGATTGATGCTAATTAGTAGAGATTATTTTGCGTAGACATCGGACACAGCTTATCATTCGGAGACGAATCAGGTGCAGCCACATCATCCAGTACCGAGCTCGATACCGAGCAGTACCGAGCCACGGTACCGAGTAGGGGGTGACGTGATGCATTTTCATTGGGCTCTGGACGGCGTTCGGCGTCCATATAGAATAATTCATTGTTAATCAGACGGTTATTTGTGTATGAAGAACTTATGTTGGTCAATTGAGCACCAAGGAGCCAGAATTATTCCTTGTAGTTTTCAAATGAAAGGTTTGCTTCAGTTGTGGATTCTAAAGAAAAATTGGAAGATTGATATTTTGATTTTTAATGAAAAAAATATTTATTAGTTTTTCTCACTCGTCATTTTTGGAGATGACTTTTTGGATTGATCGTGTACTCTATTAAATTATATATATATATATATATATAGTTGAATTTTGAAATTAAAAAGGATGTTTGTAGAAATTATTGTTTTGGATGCCTTCTATAAGTTCAATCATCGAAACCCTCAACGAGGTTATCGTTGAGTATTGCCCTTCTTTCATTATTACAATGTGTAGGTGACCTTTGGGAAATCATCGAAAATTCTTGACCAAATTGATCAGATAATGTTGGGATGACTTATCTTCAACTTTCATAATAGTGCAATTATTGATCATGATAAGATTGCTACTGGTGTTGATGTTGGAATGACTTATCTTCAACTTTCATAATTATTGGGCGACTACGATGACCTTTGGGAAATCATCGAAAATTCTTGACCAAATTGAGGTTCTTTCTTTTGTTGACTTGACGTAGTAAGTTGTAGACTCATAAATATACTCTTCTGGGTTGATGTGCCACCTATTGGCGAGCTGTAATATCTTCAATCAAGCATTAGAATTCTTCAGGGCCCTTTGAGTGGCTAGCTAAGTGATGAATTGCTTTTGAACTCATTGAACGAATTTATTGTTCCCACTGTTAGCCTTAAAAATCATTTAAGCGATGATTTTTTGAAAATGGTAAAGAATAACTTGCATTTTAGAAATATCAATCAGTGATATTGCAAACTAGAAAGTAAGCGACATGATTTGTGGTGTCAATCTTTCCCTATATTAATCGAAATGTGGGATATTTGATTTGCAGTAAATTGTTTCTGCAAATTTTTTTAGAAGGCATTAGTTAATTCAGGCTTTCTTTTCTCCAATTTTTTCACCTTACGAGTTAAGAGAGTTTCTGCAGGCCTCCTATGGGCAGAGTCACCTTTTCGGTTCAGGAGAACCGAACCCAACACTAATGCTAGGCAGCAGCCAGCAGAGCAGGGAGGGGGGTTTGGCCCTCCTTGTGGGGGAGTAATTATTACGTCCGGACACCGAACGCGTCCAGAGACCAATAACCACGCGCCACGTCACTTGGAGCTCGGTACCGAGCAATCGGTATTGCTCAGTATACGTCCTGATTTCCAATTTTTTGTCCGGACGTAATAATTTTCCCTTGTGGGGCCTGGGAAAGATCTAATGCAATATGTAAGAAAGAGAAATAAAGGGAGAGATATTTAAGAAGCTTTTTATTATAATTGGGGGACAATTTATTTAGGAAAGATCCAAATCAAATTCAAATTGAGGAGGGAATCAATTAAGGAAAAGGGTTGGTTTAGGAGGGAATTTGGGAAGCCTATTTTGGGCTAATCATATTGTATTTTCAGAAGATGTTTGGATTTGTGTTTTGTAGTAGTTTCTTTTCTTTGAGGTCTTCCTAACAGCTTCTAAGTTGATTAGGAGAGCTGATCTACCTCTCTAATTATAGATCATATATATCTTGCTTTCGTATTGAAGTTATAAACCAAAATCAGTCATTATTCTTAGAATTTCTGCAGTTTTTCTATTGTTCTATCACTTTTTCACTTCCAAGGTATATCAATTGGTATCAGAGGGAGGTAAATGACCGCAAAGAAGATGGATGCATTGGAAGGTGAGATGGAACAGCTCAAGGGCGGAATTGAGGAGAAATATTTCGGAATGGAGGAGAAGTTCACAACTGTGGAAGGAAGGCTTTCATCCATTGAGAACCGCTTTAAGAACTCAGAAGACATGATAAAGAAGTTGATTGAAATGTAATCGAAGGCTTCTCCAGCTATTCATAAGGCTGATTTGAAGTGAAAAAAAATTCAGGAGGACGATGATGAAGTAGAGCGTGTTTTCCTTCATGGACCATCTCGGGGGTTTCCGATGGGAGGTGCATCAGGATATCCCGAAAGAAGGGGGGAGGCCGAACCCTTTTGGAGACCACTCGGACATGAGGGAAAGTCGATTAGAGGAAGCAATGATTGGGCTATGTTTGGAGGGCAAAACCTTAGCCTATTTCAGTGGAGGGAGGCTAGACATCTGATCTATTCATGGGATGAATTTAAGGATTATTTCTTGGAACGCTTTCGAGCTATTCGGGAAGGAGACCTTTACGAGCAGTTTTATGCCTTGACTCAGGAGGGAATAGTCATTTGTGGGAAATTTGAGCTGTTGTCGGTTAGGTTTAGAAGGTAATTTCATGAAGAGCCTGACGAAAGACATACGAGCAGAGCTCTGGGTGTTGAGGTTTGGGGGTTGAGGGAAACGATGGAACTAGCGCAAAGGGTGGAAGATAAATATTAGAGGGAGAAGGCCAGCCGGAGCATCACCATGGGAGGGGCTTACAGGAATACCTCTACGACCTTGGCACTGAGGACCTAGATGGTGTCGTTTTAGCATTGAAGGTGAAGTGTATTGGAGTTCGTCCTGGAGGCAATTTCAAGCGCCTTACAGAATCAGAGGTGTAGGATAGACGGGCAAAAGGGTTATGCTTCCGGTGTGATGAAAGATTTGCACTGAGACATAAGTGCAAGAATCGAGCCCTTCAAGTCTTGATGGTCTGTGAAGGGGAAGAGGAGAGCGGGGACAAGCTAAAGGATTTCATAGGGGAAACAGAGCAATTACATCTAGACTTGGTAGAGGTGCCCCTGAACTCATTGGTGGGATTTATCCCAAATAACACTATGAAGGTGAGGGGAAATTCAGGGAATAATCGGTGATGGTCTTGGTGGATAGTGAGGCTACTCATAAATTCATCTCCAACTGGGTCGTGGATTGGTTGAGATTGAAGTTTGTGGATACATGGAGCTTTGGAGTCATGATGGGAACAAGAAGGGTAGAGAGGAGTAGGGAGATTTGCAGAGGGTTGGTGCTGGCACTCCAAGACATGCAGATAGTAGAGGATTTTCCTCCCTTGGAATTAGGGAGCACTGATGTAATCCTAAGGATGAAGTGGTTATAGATGATTGAGGAGACCAAGGTGGACTGGAAGTCTTTAACTATAGAGATATAGGTGGAGGGGGAGAAGGTGGTGCTACGAGGGTATGCTAGCCTATGTAGAACTATGATTTCACTTAAAACCATAATCAAGATGATATAAGGAGCAGGATTGAGCTAGTTGGCAGAGCTGTAGAGCTTGGAGGGGATCTGAGATTCATAGGTAGACCAGACCCTTTAGTGTATACATCAGCTTCTGCAATAATTTTCTGAGTTTTTTTGGTAACCTCACGGATTACCATGAGCACGAGCACACGATTACCTTGAAGGAGGGAGCTTCTCCTATAAGTGTTTCACCGTATCGGTAATCGCAAATCCATAAGGATAAGATAGAGAGGCTCATCATAGAGATGCTGGAGGTAGGGGTTATTAGACTCAGTGTGAGCCCCCTTTTCTAACCCTATTTTACTAGTGAAAAAGAAGGATGACAGTTGGAAGTTTTGCGTGGGCTATAGAGCCCTAAACAAGGAAATTGTACTGGACAAGTTTCCTAGTCTCATGATTGATGAGTTGTTAGATGAACTATTTGAAGTGGTCATCGTCTCAAAGATTGACTTGAAATCGGGGTACCACCCAATCAGAATGACAACAATGGATGTACAGAAGACAACTTTCATAACCTATGAGGGTCACTATGAGTTTTTAGTGATGCCTTTCGGCCTTACCAATGCCCTAGCAACTTTTCAGCCCCTCATGAATTGATTTTTTTACACTATCTAAGAAAGTTTGTTTTGATATTTTTTGATGACATCCTGATCTACAGTCGTATGGAGGCAGAGCATGTGGGACACCTGAGGACGGTGCTGGTGACGATGCGGGAGCATCAGCTGTATGCCAACCTAAAGAAATGTTCATCTGCACATCCACAGGTGAAGTATGTAGGACATGTGGTGAGCAAAGCAGGAATAGCAGCAGACTAGTCCAATATTGATGCTATGCTGGATTGGCCTTTACCTAAAATCCTGAGGAAGTTGAGAGAGTTCTTAGTCCTCACCAGGTACTACCGGAAGTTTGTGCGAGGGTATGGCACGATAGCGTGGCCATTGATTGAGCAGTTGAATAAGAATAGTTTCAAGTGGGTAGAGGCGGCAATGCGGACTTTCAAATAGCCAAAGAAAGCGATGACTAGTGTGCCAGTGTTAACACTTCTTGACTTTAACATATAATTTGTGGTGGAGACATGCGTCAGGATATGGACTAGGGGCAGTGCTCATGCCAGATCATCGGCCTATTGCCTATTTCAGTCAGGTGCTCATAGTCAGGGCAAGACTCAACTCAAGTTTGTGTACGAGAGGGAACTGATGGCTCTTGTCTTTGCTATTGAGAAGTGGCGGCCCTATTTGTTAGGGAGACATTTCCTTGTCAGGACATATTAGAGGAGTTTGAAGTAATTGTTGGAACAAAGGATAGTCGCTAAGGAGCATCATCAATGGTTATCTAAGTTGCTTGGATATGATTTTAAGATCCAATACTGATTGGGCTTAGAAAACAAACCAGTGATAAATGATGCCTTGTCTAGAAGAGTTGAGGCGCCTTAGTTAGTAGTCTTGTTCGTATCCATGATCTTAGATTGGGAAGCTTTTAAACAGGAGAGTGAACAGGATGAAAGACTGAGGAAGATCAGAGCCGATTTGCTACAGAACCCTGATAGTCATCCTGGTTACACATTGAGAGGATTCCAGTTGCCACATCAAGGGAGATTCGTTTTACCGAGGGGATCGGGATAGATCCCCAAGCTATTATAGGAATTTCATGGCAATGCAGTTTGAGGACATTTAGGAGCTCAAAAAACCTATAGTCAATTATCAGCAAAATTATACTAGGTTGGGATGCGCCGCGATGTAGAGGACTAGGTAGCCATATGTGATGTGTGCTAAAGGCACAAGTACTTAGCCATGACGTTGATAGGGTTACTACAACCCCTAACCCTACTAGAGAGGGTGTGGTAGGAGGTGGTGATGGTTTTATCGAGAGTTTGCCACGATCAGAAAAGTTTTTGAAGATACTGGTAGTAGTCGATCGTCTAAGAAAATATGCACACTTCATTCCTCTGAAGCACCCTTACTGCCTTACACTGCAGTCACTATGGCTCCTGTTTTCATACGAGAGTACAAGGATTTCAAGAATCCATTGTGTTAGACAGAGACAAGATGTTCCTTAGCCACTTTTGGAGGGACTTGTTTCATTTATAGGGGACAGTCCTAAAGAGAAGTATAACATACCAACCCCAGACAAATGGCCAGAAATAAGTTTATAGACCTACTTGAGATGCTTTGTATCAGACAAGGAAGAGTTGGGCAAGGTTGATTGCTTGGGCCAAATATTGGTACAATACCTCGTATCATTCATGAGCATAGACCACCCCCTTCAGGATTCTCTATGAGAGATATCCACGTCACTTGATTCATTTTGGGCAGAGCACTAGAACGGTGTCCTATGTAGAATAGTACCTAGAGGAGAGAGACAGTATTATTCGAGCTCAAGGGACGTTTGTTAATAGCCCAAGAGATCATGAAAAGGAAGGCTGATGAGCACATGAGAGAAGTAAACTTCGATCCAGGAGATATGTTTTACTTAAAATTGAGGCGCTATGTTGACCTACTTTTTTGCGTCAATCACTTGCATTGCATATTTCATAGGTTGATCCGCTTTCCTACATGTTGCACTATTATGTTTGATGAAGAGGTAAGTCGCGTATTTTACCTCAACTTGTTGTCTGCTTTGGAAATTTATTTCTTTCCATTAGATATTATCATTTATCATGTTTTAAAATATGTGATCAGGTCGATGCCGATTTGATGTGTATTTTATGTGCAATTGAGCCTTTATCACACATATTTGCTCTGTGCGTAAAATCTTTTGATATGGACCTCGTTTTGGGAAACAGATTGCATGAGCGTGCCTTAATCACTGAGACCTTTCAATCGAACCCATTCATGCTCGAATTGGATATCATTTGATGCATGTCTAAGAGAGAGATGTAAATATTATTATTACTATTATTAGAAGTGTAGTGAGCCCAAGCTTTTCCTTCATAAACTTAAATTGAGACAAAACCCCGAGCTCGGTAGAAGAATCATTTATTTTCTTTTCTAGAGTATGTGCATATTGGTCTTATTTATTTTTCTTTATTACGAGTTATTTTCCTTTGTTAGCAATACTTGTTTTGCTCATATTCGTTGGTTCTTCAATTATCTTTTTCTTATATATGAGAAATAAAATGTTTTGAGTTTCTTTGAACTTGGCTCTTGAGATATTTGGGTGTACATTGCTCGCGAGGGATGTAAGGATGACTTTGCTGTCGATATGGTCTCAAGAGAATGATGAATTTGGAATTCGGATGAATTTCAAATTCCTTAAAAAAATGCTGAAGGGGGATTCTAAATTCTAAATTTCTTATTTTTGTTTGGGTATGCTTCGAGGCAGAGGATGATAAGTATGCAAGCATAATACTGATACGCCTTGGTTTCACAAAATTAGGGTTTGCCCTAATTTCCCTTCAAGGTTGGAATTTCTCCACCAAATCAAAGTCAACACAAAATAAGAAAGATGAGAGGAAGAACAAAAGAGCTTTGCATTAATCGTCAAGACAAAACAAAAGACAAAGCTAGTCCACTTCGAGAAGGACCAAATCTCCCAAAAGAAACCCTAGAGAAAACAAGAAGGAAAAGAGAAAGAACTTTCTTCACATGATGTCCCCAAATAAACCCTAATGGCTCTTTTCATACCATCTCACCACTTCCCCCTCATCCCAAAATTGCCCCCCATCATCCACCCTCCATATTATTTCCCCTCCTAAAAAAAAAACAAAAAAACCTTTTTTAATTTTGAATTTCTCCCCAACCCAAAGTATCATTCCCATCCCATCAGCGCGGTCCAAAGCCATGCTTTCCCCCCCTAGTCCGCTTTTTGTGTACCTGAACCTGTCCAGATAGGACCGGTTCAGCTAGCCCTGGTTCGTTTCTAACAAAAGTCATTTCAAGTTGATCAAAGAAATCATGCATCATTAGAATTTTAAATTTGGAGTAATTATGGGTTATTCAATAATCAAGTATCTATGATATAATTACTCCTGTCTGTCTTATCTTTATATATATATAATATAGGCGATTCCCTCACTTTTTCTTTCCTTTCGAACGAATCTCTCTCTCTCTCTCTCAGCCACTTTATTTCCTTTTCGTGAAGGGCATCAAGATTGCACAATCGCTAGCACTCGGGGCTAATGAGTCCTTTTATTATTGAGTTTTGACGTTAAATGAAAATTTTGGATCAAATATTATTTGAATGTAATATGTAATACGAGATTGCAAACTACAATTGAGTTGTTCATATCCAAGAGCAAAAAAATAGTAAATAACTTAATTAATTTAAATATGTATTTGTAAAATTATTTTCGTTGAATTTTGTATTAAGGCTTATAGTGGCAAAATTGAACTCGTGATCACCTCTACAGAAAAATATTTTCCATTATTGTTGGAATGCAAATTATTTCCTTTTGGAATTAGAAGTTTTGCTTGGTTGCAAATATTTAAATATGGTGTTTTAAATTGCTTGTATTGTAGTTTTTTTTTAATTGATTAATTGAAAACAGATTTAAAAAAATTAATAGATTTTGTATATGTGAAAGCAAGATAATCTAAAATTTTTAATAGATTTTTACAATATATAAATGTGTTTATAATATTTTTTTAGATTCTTTTAAACTTAAAAAAAAAAAAAAAACAATCTAGGATAAGGTTGGTTTGGATTGGTATCGGATGGGGTGGCTTATGCTAAGCAGGGTTAGTTTGGTTGGTTGAACCAAAATTGTCATAGATCGAATACCAGAATCTTTCACAGCTAATTGATAAAGAGAACCAGAGGACATAGATAATTAGTGAGAAGCTATTGAATGTTTACTAAATGAGTTTAAGACTGCAAAGAATTGTCTTGCTATGAGCTTTACCTCTAAACTCCCTCTTTATAATTTTGGGTTAAGGAACTTAAGATTTAGCGCTACAATTGATAGCATTACAAAAAGTCACATGATAATAAGAAAAAAAAATGTTATGTTGAAGACAACTAGTTATAAAATACATAAGTGTGTAGCCTAATTTGATGTGAAACATATAGGGTATTGCAGGGAATTTAAGTAAAAATTTTTCAATATTGCTAATTTTTAAAATTAAGTGTTTCACCGAAGTTAGATGTGTAGGATTCTTAGTTGTAGTTGTGCTTTGCATGAGATTACAAGAAGATTAACAGGCAATTTAAATATAACAACAATATTAGTAAGGCTAGGTGCATTTAGCAATAGAAATCCATGTTAGCAAATAGGAAAAGTTCCAGCATTGAATCCCCTCACTCTCACTCTTGAGAGATGTTCTAGCGGATAAGAATAATTTTAAGCAAACCTAATGATGCCACGTAAAAAGACAAAAAAATGCATAGCAGTATTGCCCCACGGAAAAAGTGTAGTCGGAGGAGGAGTCGGGGGAGTCCAATAACTTGCCACTGTTCGGGGGTCGGTGCTCGTCAGATGGCGCCGTCAAAAGTGAAAAGAATCCTATCGACGTAGTCGTCAATGTGTGTCGATATTCAAGTTTAGGCGAAGAAGGGCGACTATTCGTCCTTGAAGATCATCAATTACACGGAAATCCATTGTTTCTTCAGGAACTCGGCTCATTCATGGGAGAAGCGGGTTGTGCTAAGCTCCCTGGGGGCGTATATGAAAATAATGGAGAAGAGGAAGAAGGGAGGAGGGGAGGTTGGAGAGTCGGCCAAGGTTCGGTGGAAGAGTGTCTTCTTTAATTTCAGCTTTTGGTTATTTGGGTGGAGAGCCAGAAATTTTAAAATATGAATTTTTAATTTTCAGATTTTGAATGGAAAGGGATGGGAATAATTTTGAAATTCAAATCACCCTTAATGGCGAGAGTAAGTGGACGGACTAACCTTAAAGAAAGAGTGTTAATTGATAGTCTTAATGGGGAGCATTAATTAAAGGAGGGGATAGGGGCCACCAAAGTAAGGGAGAGAAAGGTGTACACATTCGATGTATGTGGAATTCCTTATTAATTATTGATTGGAGAATTAAATCTGAATTAATTTAGATTACTGTGGTGATGGGGAAACTTCTAAAAATATGATTTATTTAATTAGGAAAAGAATTCAAAAATTCAAATTTCTTTGAAGTCGAATTTAGATAACTTTCCAAATCAATAGGGGGCTACTTTTAGGAAGGTAATGAATGTAGGGAGCAAGGGGGCCGGCGGCTAGGCTTGGGAAAGAGGCTAAGGCCAGGGCTAGGTGGAAAAGGAGGAAAAGGAGCTTGCGCGCCGGCTGTTTTGTGGGTTTGCTGGCAGTAGTGGGAGGATATTAGGTCAGGGTTGTGGAGGAGACAGTGGCGGGTGTGGAGGAGAAGGGGAAGGAGGCTGGCCGACGGTTGTAGGTAGTGTTTAGTCAGCGGTAGGTGAGAAGAAAGGGTGCGGAAGGGGAACGAGATGCCTGGACTCTTCCCGTAGCTGTTACGGGTATTGCTTTGACCCTCTCTAGGATTCATCTCCTCGTAGAGTTCACAAAAAGAAACCAAAGAAACGAGTTGAAAATTTCATCAGGTCAATCATTATTTCATACATAAGGGACAAGCCATCATATAGTTTAGCCTCAAATAAAAGAAAACAACACAAGACTCAAATTTTGCCCTCGGGGCTACAAATAAAATTAATCCCTCTTGGGGATCAGTGAGGTAAGCAAAGAACATAAATTAAAAAAAATTACGATAAATGCATCATAAATTAAAGACTCCCTCGCAATAGTAAACCGTCGATTTATGATTTCCTCCGATTATACTTGCCGAAATCTTCTTGCTGATGTCCTCATCACTAATACATACTGATCATTTGCTAACTTCAAATGAGCTTTTGCTTAGTCTTTTAGCTTTGATAAACAAAGACGGCTACTTGTATGTAGGAAGTAATACATTATATTGAATAGTCTTGACGTTGTCTGAAGGAAGTTCGCGGATTAACGTCTGGTGGTAAATGAGTGTTCCAAATATGACTGTCTGACTTCTCATGAGGGGCACAAGCTCTTACGTGCTTAACGATTCACCCAGAATCGGTGCGTTCTTCGAAGCTTGATATCTGTTTCTCAATTCTATAAATTTGAGCTGACTCGTTGAGATATCTAGTGTACATTCAGTTTTCTCAATCTCTTATATATTTCTCATGCTAAATATGCACAAGAATAAAAAGAATTAAATAATAACATATTTTATTTTGTAAAAATGCCCATTAGTCACGATCAATTATTCATTTGATTTGTCCTTTTGTCCATGTTTGTGATTCAAAAGTTATAAATATGGCGATGAAGTTATGTTTAAACGACCACTCTCTTACACGAAATAAAGCTATTGAAGTCAGATGCTTCTTCAAGAAGAGAATAATATATGAAGAGGATGGCATCGAAGATGTTAAAGGCAAATAAATGACAAGAGACCCAATTGCAATTTAGTTAAGAACTAAATTTTCCTAGGTTACTTTCCGAAACCAATGGGTGAATGCTCTTTCTTTCCTTATCAAGGAAAATCTTTTTCAAGTAAACTTTCTATTGACTCCACCTTAGAGTCATTGATAAAAAAATGATTTCTATTGTTGAAATAAATTTTTAAATTTAAATAACTTGTTGAATATAAGTTTGGTGACTTTTGTGGGTTCATTCTTCTGTGAGTTAATCACGATAAAAAAAGTAGAGGAAATGCCAAAATTGATATTGGCGAGGCAGCAATGCTGAACCAAGTTTGATGTTGGTGAAAAGCTATTAATAAGTTGAAGAACTGATGTGGACTAATTAATTTACTTGATGAGCTGAGAATTGATGTCGGCCTGATTGTTGTTGAAGATTTGAAGGATTGATGCTAATTATAGAGAGTGATTTTGCGTAGACACCGGACACAGCTTATATTCGGAGCGAATCAGGTTGCAGCCACATCATCCAGTCAGTACCGAGCTCGATACCGAGCTAGTATCCAGCCACTGGTACCGCAGTAGCGGTACGTGATGCATTTTCTTTGGGCTCTGGACGGCGTTTCGGCGTCCATATAGAATAATTCATTGTTAATCAGACGTTATTGTGTATGAAGAACTTATGTTTGCAATTGAGCAACCAAGGAGCAGAATTATCTTGTAGTTTCAAATGAAAGGTTTGCTTCAGTTGTGGATTCCTAAAGAAAAATTGGAAGATTGAGTATTTGATTTAATGAAAAAATATTTATAGTTTTACTCACTCGTCCTTTTTGGAGATGACTTTTTGGGATTGATCGGTACTTCTATTAAATTATATATAATAGTATATATATATAGTTGAATTTGAATGAAAAGGCATGTTTGTAGAAATTATGTTTTGATGCCTTCTATAAGTTCAAATCATCGAAACCCTCAACAGGTTATCGATTGAGTATTGCCCTTCTTTCATTATTACAATGTGTAGGTGACCTTGGAAAATCATCGAAAATCTTGACCAAAATTGAGTAGATAATGGTTGGAATGACTTTATCTTCAACTTTTCATGAATAGTGCAATTATTGATCATGATAAGATTTCTACTGGTTGTTTGAATTTGGAATGAACTTATCTTCAACTTTCATTAAATTTATGGGCGACTACGGATGACCTTTGGGAAATCATCGAAAATTCTTGACCAAATTGAGGTTCTTCTTTTGTTGACTTTGACTAGAAGTTGTAGACTCATAAAATATACTCTCTGGGTTGATTGTGCCATCCTATTGGCGGACTGAAATCTTCAATTCAAGCAATTAGAATTCTTCAGGCCCTTGGATTGCTAGCTAAGGATGAATTGCTTTTGACGCATTGGAACGAATTATTGTTCCCACTGTTAGCCTTAAAAATCATTTAAGCGATGATTTTGAAAATGGTAAAGAATAACTTGCATTTTAGAAATAATCAATCAGTGATATTGCAAAACTAGAAATAAAGCGACATTGATTTGTGGTTGTCAATCTTTCCCTATATAATCTGGAAATGTAGGGATATTTGTATTTGCAGTAAATTGTTTCTGCAAATTTTTTAGAAGGGCATTAGTTAATTCAGGCTTTCTTTCTCCAATTTTTCACCTTACAGTAAGAGAGGTTTCTGCAGGCCCCTTATGGCAGAGTTCACCTTTTCGGTTCAGGAGAACCGAACCCCAACAACTAATGCTAGCAGCAGGCCAGCGAGCAAGGGAGGGGGTGTTTGGCCCTCCTTGTGGGGGAGTAATTATTACGTCCGGACACCGAACGCGTCCAGAGACCAATAACCACGGCGCCACGTCACCTTGGAGCTCGGTACCGAGGCAATCGGTATTGCTCAGTATACGTCCTGATTTCCAAATTTTTTGTCCGGAGCGTAATAATTTTCCCTAGTGGGCCTGGGAAGATCTAATGCAATATGTAAGAAAGAGAAATAAAGGAGAGATATTTAAGAAGTTTTTATTTATAATTGTGGACAAATTTATTTAGGAAAGATCCAAATCAATTCAAATTGAGGAGGGAATCATTAAGGAAAAGGGTTGGTTTATGGAGGAATTTGTGGAAGCCTATTTTGGGCTAATCATATGTTATTTTCAGAAGATGTTTGGATTTGGTTTTGTTGTAGTTTCTTTTCATTTGAGTCTTCCTAAACAGCTCTAAGTTGATTAGGAAGAGTGACTACCTCTCTAATATAGATCATATATATCTTGCTTTCGTATTGGAGTTATAAACCAAAAAAATCAGTTCATTATTCTAGCAATTTCTGCAGTTTTCGTCTATTGTTCTATCACTTTTTCACTTCCAAGGTATATCAATGGTATCAGAGGGAGGTAAATGACGCAAAGAAGATGATGCGTTGGAAGGTGAGATGGAACAGCTCGAAGGGCGGAATTGAGGAGAAATATTTCGGAATGAGGAGAAGTTCACAACTGTGGAAGGAAGCTTTCAATCCATTGAGAACCGCTAAGAACTCAAATAATGAAAAGAATGATCGAAAGTAATCGAAGGCTTCTCCAGTATTCATAGGCTATTTGAAGTGAAAAAAAATTCAGGAGGACGATGATGAAGTTAGTAGCGTGTTTTCCTTCATGACCTCTCGGGGTTTCCGATGGGAGGTGCATCAGATATCCCGGAAAAGAAGGGGGGAGACCGAAACCCTTTGGAGACCACTCGGACATGAGGGAAGTCGATTAGAGGAAGCAATGAAATTGGCTATGTTTTGGAGGGCAAAACCTTAGCCTGATTTCAGTGGAGGAGCTAGACATCTGATCTATTCATGGGATGAAATTTAAGGATTATTTCTTGGAACCGCTTTCGAGCTATTCGGGAAGGGACCTTTACGAGCAGTTTTATGCCTGACTCAGGAGAATACTCATTGTGGGGGAAATTTGAGCTGTTGTCGGTTTAGGTTTTAGGAAGGTAATTTCATGAAGAGCCTGACGAAAAGAATACCGAGCAGAGCTCTGGGTGTTGAGGTTTGGGCGTTGAGGAAACGTATGGAACTAGCGCAAAAGGGTGAAAAAAATATTAGAGGAGAAGGCCAGCCGCGAGCATCACCTGGGAGGGGCTTACAGGAAATACCTCTACGACCTTGGCACTGAGACCTAAGATGTGGTCGTTTAGCATTTGAAGGTGAAGTGTATTGGAGTCGTCCTGGAGGCAATTTCAAGCGCCTTACAGAACAGAGGTGTAGGATAGACGGCAAAAAGGGTTTGCTTCCGGTGTGATGAAAGATTTGCACTGAGACATAAGTGCAAGAATCGAGCCCTCAAGTCTTGATGGTCTGTGAAGGGGAAAGAGTGAGACCGGGGACAAAGCTAAAGGATTTCATAGGGGAAACAGCAGCAATTACATCTAGACTTGTAGAGGTGCCCCCTGAACTTCATTGGTGGATTTATCGCCAAAATAACACTATGAAGGTGAGGGAAATTTCAGGAATAATCGGATGATGGTCTTGGTGAGATAGTGAGGTACTCATAAATTCATCTTCCAACTGTAGGGTCGTGGATTGGTAGATGAAGTTTATGGATACAGTAGCTTTTGGAGTTCGATGATGGAACAAGAAGGGTTAGAGAGGAGTAGGAGATTTGCAGAGGTTGGTGCTGGCACTCCAAGACATCAGATAGTAGAGGATTCTTTCCCTCCCTTGGATATTACGGGATGCACTGATGTAATCCTAAGGATGAAGTGGTTATTAGATGATTGAGGAAGACCAGGTGACTGGAAGTCTTTTAACTATAAGTCATTAGGTGGAGGGGAGCAACGGTGTGCTACGAGGGTATGCTAGCCTATGTAGAACTTATGATTCACTTTAAAACCCATAATCAAGATGGATATAAAGTAGCAGGATTGAGTAGTTGGCAGAGGCTGTTAGAGCTTGGAGGATCTGAATTCATAGGGTAGACCAGACCCTTGTAGTGTGATACGATCAGCTTCTGCAATTAATTTCTGAGTTTTTTTGGTAACCTCACGGTTATTACCATGAGCACGAGCACACGATTACCTTGAAGGAGGGAGCTTCTCCTATAAGTGTTTCACCTATCGGTAATCGCAAATCCATAAGGAATTAAGATAGAGAGGCTCATCATTAGAGATGCTGAGGTAGGGAGTTAATTAGATCTCAGTGTGAGCCCCCTTTTCTTAACCCTATTTTACTTAGTGAAAAGAAGGATGACATTGGAAAGTTTTGCGTGGGCTATAGAGCCCTAAACAAAGGAAATTGTCTGGACAAGGTTCCTAGGTCTCATGATTGATTGAGTTGTTAGATGAACTATTTGAAGTGGTCATCGTCTCAAGATTGACTTGAATCGGGGTACCACCCATCAGAATTGACAACAAATGGATGTACAGGAGACAAACTTTCATAAACCTATGAGGGTCACTATGGAGTTTTAGGATGCCTTCGAGCCTTACCAATGCCCTAGCAACTTTTCAGCCCCCTCTGAATTGATTTTTTTACACTATCTAGAAAGTTTGTTTTTGATATTTTTTGATGACATCCTGATCTACAGTCGTAGGGAGGCAGAGCATGTGGGACACCTGAGACGGTGCTGGAGTGACGATGCGGAGCATCAGCTGTATCCCAAACCTAAAGAAATGTTCATCTGCACAACCACAGGTGAAGTATTAGGACATGTGGTGAGCAAAGCAGGAATAACAGCAACTAGTCCAATATTGATGCTATGCGGGATTGGCCTTTACTAAAATCCTGAAGGAAGTTGAAGAGGATTCTTAGTCCTCACCAGAGTACTACCGGAAGTTTGTGCGAGGGTTATGGCACGAGTTGCGTGGCCATTGATTGAGCAGTTGAATAAGAATATTTTCAAGTGGGTAGATGGCGGCAATGCGACTTTCAAAAGCAAAGAAAAGCGATGACTAGTGTGCCAGTGTTGTTAACAACTCTGATTTAACATATATTTGTGGTCGGAGGACATGCGTCAGGATTGGAACTCAGGGCAGTGCTCATGCCAGATCATCGCCTATTGCCTATTTTCAGTCAGTTGCTCATAGATCAGGCAAGACTCAACTCAAGTTTTGTTGTACGTGAGAGGAAACTGATGCTGTCTTTGCCTATGAGAAGTGGCCCCTATTTGTTAGGGAGACATTTCCTGGCAGGACAGATTAGAGGAGTTTGAAGTTAATTGTTGGAACAAAGGATAGTCGCTAAGGGCATCATCAATGGTATCTAAGTTGCTTGGATATGATTTCTAAGATTCCAATCTGATTAGGGGCTTAGAAAACAAAACCAGTGATAAATGATGCCTTGTCTAGAAGGTTGAGGCGCCTTAGTTAGTAGTCCTCTGTTCAATCCCATGATCTTAGATTGGGAAGCTTAAACAGGAGAGGACAGGATGAAAGACTGAGGAAGATCAGAGCCGATTTGCCTACAGAAACCCTGATAGTCATCCTGGTAGCACATTGAGAGGAATCCAGTGCCACATCAAGGGAGATTCGTTTACGAGGGATCGGATAGATCCCCAAGCTATTATAGAATTCATGGCCAATGAGTTGAGGACATTTTAGGGGCTCAAAAAACCTATGGTCAATTATCAGCAAAATTATACTAGGTTGGGATGCGCCGCCGATTGTAGAGACTAGGTAGCATATGTGTGTGTGCTAAAGGCACAATACTATAGCCATGACGGTGATAGGTTACTACAACCCCTAACCCATTAGAGAGGGTGTGTAGGGAGTGGGTGATGGTTTATCAGAGATTTGCACGGATCAGAAAAGTTTTTGAAGATACTGGTAGTAGTCGATCGTCTAAGAAATATATGCACACATTCATTCCTTCTGAAGCACCCTTACTGCCTTACACTATGCATCAACTATGGCTCCTGTTTTCATACGAGCAGTAACAAGGATTTCAAGAATCCATTGTGTTAGACAAGACAAAGATGTTCCTTAGCCACTTTTGGAGGACTTGTTTCATTTATAGGGGACAAGTCCTAAAGAAATATAACATACAACCCAGACAAATGGCCAGAAATAAGTTATAGGAAACCTACTGAAGATGCTTTGTATCAGTCAAGGAAGAGTTGGGCAAGGTTGATTGCTTGCGCCAAATATTGGTACAATACCTCGTATCATTCCATTGAGGCAATTAGAAAACCCCCCCCAAAAAACCCCCCCCTTTCAGGATTCTCTATGAGAGTATATCCCACTCACTTGATTCATTTTTGGGCAGAGCACTTTAGAACGTCCATGTTAGAATAATTACCTAGAGGAAGAGAGACAGGTATTATCGACTCAAGGGACGTTTGTTAATAGCCCAAGAGATCATGAAAAGGAAGCTTGATGAGCACATGAGAGAAGAAACTCGATCAGGAGATATGTTTTACTTAAAATTGAGCGCTATGTGACCTACTTTTGCGTCAATCACGTTGCATGTGCATATTTCATAGGTTTGATCGCTCCTACATGTTGCACTATTATTTTTGATGAAGAGGTTAAGTCGGTATTTTACCTCAACTTGTGGTCTGCTTTTGGAAAATTTATTTTCTTCCATTAAGATATTATTCATTTATCTGTTTTAAAAATGTGATCAGGTCGATCGATTGATGTGTATTTTATGGCCAAATTGAGCCTTTATCACACATATTTGCTCTGTGCGTAAAATCTTTTGATATGGGACCTCGTTTTGGGAACAGATTGCATGAGGCTGCCGTTAATCACTGAGACCTTTCAATCGAAAACCCATCATGCTCGAATTGATATCATTTGATGCATGTCTAAGAGAAGAGATAAATATATTATTACTTTATTAGAAGTGTAGTGAGCCAAGCTTTTCCTCATAAACTTAAATTGAGACAAAACCCGATGCTGTAGAAGAATCATTTATTTTCTTTTCTAGAGTATGTGCATATTGGTCTTATTTATTTTTCTTTATACGAGTGTATTTTCCCTTTTGTTAGCAATACTTGTTTTGCTCATATTCGTTGGTTTCTTCATATTATTACTTTTTCTTATATATGAGAAATAAATGGTTTTGAGTTTCTTTGAACTTGGCTCTGAGATATTTGGGTGTCATTGCTCGCGAGGCTATTGTAAGGTGACTTTTGCTGTCGATATGGTCTCAAGAGAATGATGAATTGGAATTCGGATGGAATTTCAAATTCCTTAAAAAAATGCTGGGAAGGGGATCTAAATTCTAAATTTCTTTATTTTTGTTTGGGTATGCGTCGAGGCAGCAGGATGAATAAGTATGCCAAGCATTAATACTGATACGGCCTGGTTTCACAAAAAATTAGGGTTTTGCCCTAAATTCCCTTCAAGGTTGAATTTTCTCCACCAAATCAAATCACACAAAAATAAAGGAAAAGATTGAGGGAAGAAACAAAAGAGCTTTTGCAATTAATCGTCAAAGACAAAAACAAAAGACAAAGCTAGTCCACTTCGAGAAGGACCAAAATCTCCCAAAAGAAACCTAGAGAAAACCAGAAGAAAAAGAGAAAGAAACTTTCTTCACATATGTCCCCAAAATAAAACCTAATGGCTCTTTTCATACCATCTCACCACTTCCCCCTCATCCAAAATTTGCCCCCCCCCATTCATCCACCCTCCAATTCCCCCCAAACAAAAAAAAGCTGGCCGCCCCCCTTATATGATCAAAGAATTCCAAATAGGTGGTCCCAAGGGGCCCCACCGTGACTTTCCCCCCTTGCTCCCTGGTCGGCCGAACCCCCCCTTGGTTCACCCAGGACCGGCTGCCTCCCCCCTCCTTCTCCTGTAGACCCGCAAGGGGTAGATGGACCGGCTCAGCCGGAATCCATCAATACCCCCTCTAGAAGATCAAACCTTGCCTCAAGGTTGAAGCTGGAAATTGCTCTGCATAGCCTCATATATCTCCACGTAGCCTCATGCGTCGGAAGGTCCCTTCCAACTCAATGAGTACCTCCCTCTATGCTTGATCATTCTTCCACTTCTTTCACCGTAGTGGTTTTAATAAGAATTGCATATCTCCTGGAGGTGCCTCATGGTATGGGAGGAGTGGCCATGATGTTCTCCTCTATGCTCCTCTTCCAATAGTGAACACATGGAAAACCGGGTGGATGGAGGATTGAGGTGCGTAACTGAGGCGGTTAGGCCACCATCACTACTTTCCTCTCGATCTCAAAAGGCTTAGTATCGTGGGGAGAGCTTCTCACTTCTTTCTGTTAAGCCACAGTCTTCTGTCGTAAGGCCGCAGCTTTAGAGTACCACCATTTCTCCCACCTCAAAAAGTCACCTCCTTGCGATGCGAATCTGCCCTGGTCTTCATGATCTGCTGGGGCTCGCAATGCGGCTCCCTCCAATTCTATCCAACACTCTTATCCCTCTCCTCTAAGTATTGATCCACTAGATGGACAGGATCGTCCCCTGTCTGATAATTCACAAGGTGGTGGATCCCTCCCAAAAGATCTTGAAAGTGTAAACTTGAGATGCGGTTATGGTAACAAGTATTGTACCAATATTCTGCCCATGGCAGCCATTTGACCCATTGCTAGGGCCTCCCGCAGCGAAGCATCTCAAAAATAAGTCTCCACGCTCCGGTTCACCACCTCGGACTTCCGTCTTCGTGGGGGTGGTATGCCTGTAGTCGCTCAAGAATGTGCCAATTGCCATCTTGAAATGCTC
Organism: Dendrobium catenatum; assembly: GCF_001605985.2. Taxonomy (NCBI): domain Eukaryota; kingdom Viridiplantae; phylum Streptophyta; class Magnoliopsida; order Asparagales; family Orchidaceae; genus Dendrobium; species Dendrobium catenatum. The sequence goes on from NW_021319382.1 coordinate 586,252, forward strand.
TTCCAAATGGAACTCAAGGAAAACCTTTGTCTCTATCTGAGCAATAAAAGTGGGACCCCATGCGCAATCAAACCACCTCGTCTGATGAAAGTAGATTGCAACTGGTAGGAGCTGAAAAAAGGATGCCGTTAGTGCGAATAAAAATGGCCTGTACTTGCTGCCAGGACGATCACTACCACCATGATGACTGTATATCCCTGCGCGTGACTTGGGTAACCCCTCAAGTAAATCCATGGTGACTTCGCCGCCCAAATCTTATTTGAAGCACCAAGGGCTGCAGGCAATCCACGTAGGGCACAAGCTTGATACTGTTCCAGTGACAAAGATTCACATTTGCTCACCATATCTTCGACATCTCCTCTTAACCCCTTCCAAAAAAGAATTCGGCTTTCACCCGCCGATAGGTCTTCTCCACACCTGAATGTCCACCAATACACTATTCGTGGTTACTCCCGTAGAAGAATGGGACAAGGCTGAGCGCGGTGTAGTACTAACCTCCCCCTGTATATAAAAGAGAGTCTCTTAGGTAATACCCTTTGAACCCTCCTTCTCCCTTTAGATAGCGCTCGGATTTCTCTCTAACTCCTCGTACTATGTTGATTTTCTCACCAATTTCACCCCAATCAACCAATTGGGAACGATAGTTCCATCAGCTGTGAGCACTCCACACTGATAGGGGAAAAGGCATTTCTTTTTGTGGCCACCTTGTTTTGAGCTCCGGGCTTATACTTGTATCTCAAAACTCATACCCCAATAGTTTTGCCAGCCACCTTTTGATGTTCCTCTGCCACCAACCTTTGCTCTTGTAAGTACTTGAGCTCCTCTGATCAGTACGAACATAAATCGTTGCTCCCAATAGATAAGGCCGCCATTTTTGAATTGGCCACACAATGGCAAGGCAGTTCCCGCTTCATAAACTAACTTCAACCTCGCCCTCTGGTGATAGGTCCTGCTAAGAAAGCAATCGTGCTTGTGATTCTGATGAAGTATGCCAAGCCCACTCCAAGCGTCAGTTCTCAACCACAGAATGGCTGGGTTGAAATCTGGCGAAGAGCCAAAACTGGGGCACCTTACTCATGGCTTCCTCAGAGTCTTCATGGCTTGCCTCTGCCTTCTCTCCCCACTGAACAGTTGTCCTTCTCAGCTGATCAGTCAAAGGGCCCTGCTATGAACCATTTGTAAATATCAAAAATCGCTCCAGGATCGCTCCAGGACGATCGTTGTAATTTTGCTCCAGATTATTACGCCAGTTTTGCTCCAGGTGGTTTTTTGTACAATATCGTCCAGGCGATTTGGACAGTCGTGCCAAGGCCGATCGGCACTGTAGGAAATATCGGTGAGAATAGTTCTGGATGTCGTCCAGGCGTACGGTCGGGCGATCGAGTTTGGGTCTGATCGTCCGACGATCTGGCGATCGGCCGGGCCGATCTTGAAGATTATAAACCTGAAAATCAGTGCGTTTTGAAAGAGAGAAAAACCAAAATTAAAAATATCATGATTTTCTGAGCAGAAGAAAGTCGAGAGGATTTTGGAGAAAAGTTGATAAATCGCGACGACGCGAGCCGTTTTCGTCGAAGTGACTGTTCAGAAATATTGCTGTATGCGGATGGCACATTCCGCCTTTCTAAATTTCAGAGAGTTCCGTCGAGTTTGGCGTTACATTCTGGTCCGGATTTTGTTTTCGTTACGGTTTTCGTCCGTATCTTTTGATTGTTTCAGTTTTTACCGCGTAACTTTCCGTATTATATTGTTGACGTGCCGAGTGTTGCACATATTGGTTATTTCCGAAGATTTTTGTCCGGGTATTTTGTGATTCGGCGGAGTTTTTTCGTAGACTACCAAGTTTCGGTGAATGGTAAATTCATCTGTTGCAGTAGAATAAGTGTTCTGGAATGTGATTATCTATTATTCTGTGCGAATTATTGGTAAATTTTCTTTGCAGGAAATTTTTGTTGAAATTCTGTCTACTGCCGTTGTGCCTGCCCGATTTTTATCTGATTTCTTGATTTGTGCCGGATTCTTCTTGAATTGAAAGCGTAGGTGTATAGCTATAAAAAGGGAGAAAGTTATAAGGGGCCTGAATCCTATGAGATTCAGTTAGTGTCTGGGAAATCTGAAAATGAGCTCAAATCTGAAATCTGATATCTGGTCTGTTCCGATCCGTATGAATATTTCTGGTGCTATAAGCACATTTGGTTTGGGGCCGAGAGCACAAAAGGGAGGCAATTAAGAGGCCTGATCCTATGCGATTCAGTCAGTGTCGGGCAAGGGAGCATAAGTGCCCGGAATCCGTAAGAGATTCCGTCAATGTCAGGGCATTAGCTATGAATAAATATTGATATCTGATATGTGATTTGACGGATTCTGATTTCTGTATCTGTTCTGTAGCACTGATTCTGAATCTGTTCTGTTCTGATTTCTGATTTTTTCTGTTATGACTCTGTTGATTTATTTCTGTCTGTGATTTATGCTGTAACGACTCTGATTTCTGATTTGATTATCTGTTCGTAAAAGTTCTGATTTTCCGATTCTGTTTGATTCGTGAATTCGATTCTTTCCGATTTCTGTCTGATTTGTCGCTGAGTGTGGTTTTGGATTTTGACAGTTTGATTGGAGATTGTGCTTGCTGAGCGTTGAGCTCACTCTCGGTTTTCTGTGGTTTTCAGGTCTGGGAAAGCGGAAGGGAAGTCCAGGAGTAGATTCAAGGAATATAAAATTTGATCAAGTATAGGTATTTTGTTGTATCTTTTGATGATTTTTTGTTACTGTTTCATGGCTTTTCTTTCTTGTGTTTTTTTCTGCTAGCCATTTACCGTATTTGTAGATGATTGTTTTGAGAAAAGAAAGAAAAATATAGCATGTTTTGTTTCCGCCTGGGATTTGTGACTTATATTAGTAGCTCTGTTGTTCCTGTTTTGCGCTGTCTGTGTTAATTATTTTGGAAGATCAGGATTCAGAACCAATTCCAAAGCCAGATCCTGGAAAGAAGGTCGTATCGCGATCCGGCTCAGGCGGATCGTCCCCGTCGGGTCGGGTCGTGACAACCAGCCCTTAATAAATCTCCTTAGTAAGCCAGAAGTCCAAAAATCCCCTTAGGCCTTTAAGGATTTTGGGTAGCCACTTCATTCATGGGGCTCTATCTTAGTGGGGTCAGGCCGCCACTCCCACTTTTGAAATGATGTGCCCCAGATTACTCCTCTCCTTCTGGCCGGAAAGAACACTTCTTCGTTGGCATATAACTGCATGCTCCAATAAGGATAGTGAGTTACCACCCCTAGATGGGTGACATGTCCTGCAGAGTATTTGCTATACACCATATATCATCAAAAAAAACTAGAACAAACCTCCTCAAGTAGGGCTGGAAGACCTGCATTCATTCAAGGCTTGGAAGGTGGAGGGAGCGTTAGTGAGCCCGAATGGCTATCACTAGGAAACTCATTAATGTCCCTCATGTGTTCGGAACGCCTGTCTTCTGAAATGTCTTCAGTCTTCATCCTATCTGGTGATAACCAGATTTCAGGTCCACCTTGGAGAAGATGTGGCTCCCCCAAGCTCATCCAAAAACTTCATCTAACCACCGGAATAGGGAATTGGTCCAAAACACATCTCCTTTATTGAGGGCCCGATTGTCCACACAGAATCGCCAACTTCCGTCTTTCTTTTTTACCAAAGAGTACAGGCTGGAAAATGGGCTCACACTGGCTGGATCAACCTGAGCCTCCATCACTCTGCTACTAATCTCTCAACTCGTTCTTTCTGAGCATGAGGATATTTGTAGGGTCGGCACGCGATGGGTGCTACCCCAGGTCTTCAACACAAATAGCATGCCCCTGGATCTGATAGGGGGTAGCCCCTGGGGCATCTGAAACACTGTGGAGTGTTGTTGTAGAAGATCCTGGACCACCTCAGGTAGTCTTCTGGCTCCTTTCTACCTCTATGCCCACCTGCGTAGCCATATCAAATAGCCCCTCGTCCATCATCCCTCAAAGTCTTAAAGATGGCACTTCAAGCCACTCTAGCATCTGCACCAAACTGGGGGTTCTTCCCTGTAGCGTCAAGCTCTCCGCTCCCCTTCCCATACTCCATGTACAAATTTCTTCCAATTCACCTTCATCTCCCCCAAGAGGACTGAGCCACTGCATCCCAAGTACTCACGTCAGTGCTTCCCAACTCCAGTAGTAGGAATCTTGAACTAGTTCCTCTCCTTGCAATTTAGGCGTCACTCCTTTACACTGCCCGTTACAGTTCTCCTTCTTACCCCGTGCCCAAAATGACACCTACAACCTCTCCCTTGGTCACTTGGTAGCCCCACCTTCTCCACTAAATCTGCCAAAGCAATGAAGTTGTGGTGGCCCACTACAATCAGAACCATCACCCTTGTAGCCTGCAATCTCCCCCTTCTTCTTCATGGTGGAATGCGATGTCAGTCCCGCTATGAGTTTGAGTAGACCTCCACCATAGCCAAGTGAGGGTGTCTTCCTCACTTCCACCCTCCCAGTTGCTCCTGTATCCTCATTCTTCCCCCTTCTTTTATTGAAATCCTCCACTAGGATCACATTGTAGTGTCTTCTCCTATACACCTATGCCCGGTGTAAACTTTTCATCACAGCGGGTAGCCCAAAGCCCTTGGCCCTTTTTTCCTTCACCTGAGTCAGTCAACCTCATTGACCCCCCCTTGGTTCATTCTGTAGTGGTTCTTGCGCGTGGTTACCCTCCCTAGGAGGGAGGATGGGGTAACGCCTTTGTACCTCCACCCAGGGGTGAGTGGTCGGGAAAGTCGGGTAAGACACCCTGACCCTCGTCGGCTCCACCATTCAGCTTGTCCTCCACCAACTGTGCAGTTCTCCATGATCCTTACTAACCCCTGTGGAGCCACTACTCTGTGGCTGCTCTGATTGAGGCCTTCAACCCCTTCATGAAACTTCCCTCTTAGAAGGTCATCCGGGAATCCCTCTCAGTCTGCCTGATAGTAGCTCAAAGTGCTCTCTATACTCTGCCACCGTTGCCCTCCTGTTACTAGAGCCAACCAAACTGCTCATAAGTGTGGTGCCCTGCACTTGATACCGCTGAATCTTATGAAAGTAGCGTCTCTGAACTTCGCCTCCGCAAACTCCATAATAATGCTGTCTACCCTTCAACCACTGAAACCAGGCCAGAGCTTCCCCTCCAAGCATATCCGGTACCCGCCTTCAGCTTCTCCTCTTCTTGAACACCGTTCACGCGCAAAATAGCTCTCCACCTGTAGATCCATCCATACGCATCCGTCCCTTCAAAAATAGGGGATCTTCAATTTCCTCGATGCGAGTTGTCAGCTCGCGTGGAAGGTTCCCACTCCCATTCCCCCTGAGTAAATGCCCTCCACCTTGTGGTCTTGCCCCTTCTCTCCATCGTTAAGGATTTGAAGTCCCCTCCATAGGGTTCTCTTGCTCTCCATAGCCCCATGCCGTAGTCCTCCCTTCTTCCTCCCGCTCCCACGTGGCACGATTTTCCTTCCGGACCCCCCCCCCCCCCCGTTTGATTCGCCATGCCTTCGACGTGCCGTTGGGGGGCGCTACCGAGCCCATGTAGGCTGGCCTCCCTGACCACCTGTCATCCCCAAGGCCACCTATTCCAGACCCTTTTCTCCTCCTTCCCTTGCCATTGGCCTTGCCATTGCCATCTTCACCTTGATTTACTTCCTTCTTCCCTAATTGGACACTTAGGGTTGAAGGTTTTGATTCGGTCACGAGGATTTCCCCTTTCCTTAGGTTTGGTGGAGCAACTTGAGCTTTAACAATTTGGATCATTCTCTTCCCCCATTCCCCCAAATCTCTCTTCAAGGGATAAAATTTGCCTTCCATCGACGAGAGTTCTCCCCCACCTTCTTCATTTCAATTGCGCCCATCTTCCCCCTCCAAAACTTCCACTTTCTTTGACGCGCATGCCGGTCTAGATCAAGAGCTCTGATACCAAATTGAATACGCCTTGTTTCACAAAAAATTAGGTTTGCCGCTAATTTCCCTTCAAGCCGTGAAATTGTCCTCCACCAACATCCAAAGTCAACCACAAAATAAGAAGATGAGAGGAATAACAAAAAGAGCTTTGCGAATTAATCGCTCAAGACAAAACAAAAGACAAAGCTACTCCACTCTCGAGAAGGACCAAATCTCCCAAAAAAAAAAACCCGTAGAGAAAACAAGAAGGAAAGGGAGAAGAACTTTTTCACATGATGTCCCCAAAATAAACCCTAATGGCTCTTTCAACCATCTCACCACTTCCCCCTCATCACAAAATTT
>NW_021319382.1:592626-598118 GCF_001605985.2 Dendrobium catenatum
CCCCCCATCATCCACCCTCCAATTTCCCCCCAAAAGCGGGCCGCCCCCCTTGATGATCAAAGAATTCAAATAGGTGGGCCCAAGGGGCCCACCGTGACTTTCCCCCCTTGCTCCCTGGGTTCGGCCGAACCCCCCCTTGGTTCACCCGGACCGGCTGCCTCCCCCCTCCTCCTCCTGTAGACCCGCAAGGAGCCGGTCCATCAAATACACACACAACATATGATAATCTCTTCTTGCTCAGATCCCTGTGAAGAAGCTGAAGACCTTAATCCAACATTCTAGAAGTTGTGGAGGTTAGTACTATTGATTCCAGCACTGAAACTTCTTTCTCACGGATAGAGTTAGCAATGTTTGATTTTCACCCCACTTTTATAATGAATAATTTATGTTTCCATTTGAAGTAAATGCCTTCCAGAAACATATTTTATGCGTATGTTCCAAGTTTCAATTGCATGGTCTGAAACTTTGAATATAAAAAGTTAGGGGTGTCAATTTCGGGTCACGGGTTGGGTTCGGGTCTAATCCAAAATTGATTCGGCACTATTCGGGTCAACCCAAACCTGACCCTCTTCGGCTCCGGGTCAACCTGACCCGACACGAATGACCTGTGCCGGACAAAAAGCTGTTAGTTTTCGGGTCCAAAAATAAGTCAAACTCCACTTTTTAGGTAAAAAATAGGTCAATCTCGGGTTGCCATGTCAAAACAGGGTTTCAGTTAAAAAAACGGATCATTTCGGGTCTACGGGTCAACCTGAATATGACCCAATTTTTGAAACCGGTCGAATTATTGAATCCGACTCGTTTCGGGTTCGGGTCAACCCAAACCCGAAGTTTTCGTGTTGGGTCTAATATTGAGACCCCTATAAAAAGTTTAGTCATGGTTGTGCATAGGAGTGTTAATTCGGGTCATAGGTTGAGTTCGGGTCGAATTAGGAATTGACCCGACACTATTCTGGTCAACCCTCACCCGATCCGTTTTAGAAAACGAGTCAGTTTTTCAGATCCAAACCCCACCTGCTTTGGGCCAGGGTCAACCCAACCAGACACGAAGGACTAAGGGCCGATCAAAAATTGCTAGTTTTTTTAGATCAATCTCAAAACGGGTAAAAATTAGTCAATCTTTTGTTTCCGGGTCAAAATGGGTTTTCGTGTAAAAAATAGGTCAATTTCGGGTTTCCGAGTCCGCCCGAACCTAACCCGATTTTTAAAACGGGTCGATTGGTTTTACCCAAGTTAGACTAGTCTCGGGTCCAGGTTGACCATAACCTAGATTTTTTCGGGTCAGATTCGAGTCATGTCGTGTTAAATATTAACACCCCTGTGTGGGCACCACTTTAAATTATCTCAAATATCTACAGTTTTGGTAAGCATTAAACTAGAATGTGCTGTTCTCTTTTTTTTTAAAAAAAAATAATAAGAAAGTGGCGTTTTTTGTCCGTTACTACTCAGTCTTCTCTGCAAAGCGTGTGACGACTAAGAAGAAGCTTGATCCTTCTGAGACTTGGTCTTTATAATTTAGCTCGTGTATCTTCTTCATTGGTGAATCTTATCAAAAGATGATATCAATTGGTCAGAAATATACGGCCATATAATTTTCTTTTAGAGCAAAAATAATATAGTTCACAGTCATCTTATAATTTTATGCAAATCCTTCTTTTTGACAGAATAAAATTCTTTCATCAACATAAAAGGACAAAAGAATGTTAAATCTGTGGGTTTACAAAGTCAAGTCTGTGGTTACGTGTTGTACTAAATAATCCTCATTTTTTTGTCTGAGTCAATTTATGCCTTATAATTGCTCGCTTTTTTACGGTTTGAGTTAGGCTTCTTTGCATGAGAAGAATTGTAGGTTTTTGCCCTCAAGAGAGTGCGACAAAGACAAATGGCTGTACTGTGGCAAATGTGAAAGAAGCACTATTGTTCATGGCAAGCATGACTTGGACAATTAATAAGAACAGTTTTTTACTAGTTTTATGATTGTGACTAATATATTTTTATGCATTTATTTTTTTATGGAATTTATTTATTTGTTTGTTTTATTTGATTATTTTTTCTATTATTTTGATTCTAATTTCTAATGTTCAAAGTAAAGAGGTGTTGAGTATTAGTTTGAATTATTTAGTAATTAGAGGGTGAGGTTATTTCCTGACATTTATGTCTTCATAATATAGAAATCTGGCACACTTTTTCTCAGTGAACTTGCAAGTAGATTTAGGTATGATAGAGCCACGAATCCAATAGACAATTGTATTTCATATGATATGCTTTAAGAACTGCAACCTACTTGCAAAAGAAAGAAGCCTAACTTTGTAGTGAAAGAGATGATTAGTAATAGTTTCTAATAGAGGGTGGAAATTAGAGAGCCGAGCTCTCTTGGTAGATATGGGGAGGCCAAGATAGATAAATTTGGATTTCAAACCTGTTTGTGTTATCGGGTTGGGTTTGAGTCGAACCAATTGAGGGCGAGTTAGTTTCAGTTTGGACCTGAATCTTACCAGAAAACTCATTTTAACACCCTTACTCAAAAGCAAGTATGATATTATCAATGAACATTCTCTGTTTAATAAAGACAGACTTATTAGTGTTATTAATGCTAGGCATAATGGGTTTGAGCCTAGTAACTAATATTTTAGAAATCATTTTGTAGACGGTGTTGCATAAAGATGTAGGTCTAAAGTTAGAAAGGTTATTGGCTTAATTAGTTTTGGATATTAAGGCTAATAGCACACCTAGGAAGATAACCTTTGATAAATAAGGATTTAACAACCTTACAATCCAAAGGGCCAACAACATGCCACCTAGTCTTATAGAAATCAAAGTTGAAATCATCAGGGTCTGGGTGTTAAGGTTTTAAAAATGCCGAATTATAGAGTGAATCACTTCATTTTGACTATAGGAAGACCCATCCGAAGAAGCTGTCAATGAAATCTTATTATAATTACGCCTCATATGGATTTTAGCATGCAAAAACTTGAGATCGTCTTCCCCATGAGTAAGCCATTTAGTTTTGGATCTTTGAATGATCTAAGAAGGCCAAGTTGAGATGCATTTAGCAATTTGGCAATTAATCTTTTTGAGATTGACATTTAATTTTGCATTTCGAGGATCAATATCTAATTTCATAAGGCAAGTATTTTACTGGTCTTGAAGATCAGATATAGAGCTAGCAATAGAGTTAGAGCTAGTCCAGGTCTTGGTTTTAATAAGATATTTGAGCCTTTGAAGCTTATGGTAAAGATTAACAATGGGTTTTCCTTGTGAATGCTGAGCAAATGCAATAGTAAGAGTATCCCAATACCTTGCATTTTTAGCCCAATAGTTTTTATATAGGAACTTGTGACTATTTCTAGAAGTGTTATATGATTGCAATGAGATAGGACAGTGATCAGAGCAAGTGGAGTTCATAACTTTATAATAAGAACAAGGAAAATATTCCATCCATGCATCATTGCCCAATGCTCGATCAAGTTTAAAATGAATGTGATAGTCAACTCTTTGATTGAACCAAGTGAAAAAATTACCAATTGAGGCTAGATTCTTTATGTTAGCATCAAAGATGAGGAAATTGAAGCCCCAAAGCCTACTATTATGCAAAGCATTGTCACTAGCTTTTTCTTATTGAAACCTGCAGCAATTGAAATCCCTCAGGATAATCCAAGATTATTAAAACCCCTATTATTATAGGCAACAATAGAGGGAACGGTCATTGGACTTTCTTTGAGGAGTTGAGGGGATTTTTAAATTTAGGAAGGGCGGCGTTGTGAGGGTTTTTTCCTAGGCTAAGACAACGAGAAAACCCTAATAGAACTAAAGAGTTTTAAAAAATGTGATGACATAATATTTAAACATCACAATTCAAAGGATCATCCAAGAGTATTGAATCTAAACTGTTTTTGGGGGCAATATGACTAAATTTAAATTTTATCATAGTTATGACATTATGACATGATAGTTAATGTGACATCAATTTAAATATAAATTTATTTTGGAATATAGCACTCCTAAATGCTTAAGTCCTCTTGCTGTTAGGTAGACATTATTCTTTTAGCACTAAAAGTTAAAAAAATAATTGAGAAAGAATAATTGGCCATTATTAATATCTTTCTTTAATTTATCCTTCTTTAGTAGTATGTAATAAAATGTTTTATGTGTGAGACTCTATTAACTTTGTTTTTTTACGTCCATCGCTTTCAAAATTATTGGGATACTAGTGGGAAGTCACAATGAGATTTTGGTGGAAACAGAGAGGTGTGGAAGTCCCAACGATAAAAGTATATCTATGAGATTTATAGGTGCACAAAGGACGAAGAGGTGGAGCAGTGATGTATGATTCAAAGCACATCGAAATTATTCTGTGCAAAGATCGCACACGGAACGTTATCAAAAGACCAATCAGAATACGCCATGTCAGCAATATCAAGCCGTGGTACCGAGGAGTACCGAGTCGTGGAACCGAGCACAGAATAATTAATCCATCGAGTGGCATGTGAAAGAAAAATTGGGATTTAATGACAATGTTATTTAAAATTTTGATTATCATAAGAATAAATAATAACTTATAGATATTAAATATGTAAATATGATATTTTTTAGTATAAATTGAATATTCTGATTAATTTTATATTTATATAAGAAAAAAAACTGTCATAAAAAATATTTTAGGATTTTAGAGGGCTTTAAAATATTTATATATATATATATATATATAAATATACTAAAGATGATGCGAACTGAGTTATCCTTTTGTCAGCACTCAAGGTAATGTCAAAGAAACTTATCTATTAGGCTAATATATTCTATATCATCGTGTGAGATTTTTGCTATGGAACAAAGTAAAATCATGTTTATTTTTTGGGTCATAGATCGACTCGAATTTAACCTGTTTACAAGCTTAAGGACAATCATGGAGACAAACCGAACACAGGTAAAAAGATTTCGTTGGAGACCCAAAAATTTATTTCAAGCCAAGCGGATGGATTAAAAGCTACGGTGCTAATGAAAATTTCATTTTTGACCTAAAGTTAGGGGTGTCAAAACGGGTTGATCGGTCGGGTTTGGGTTCAATCCGAGTTGACCCTAATTGGAACTGGCTTTGCAAGCGGTTCATGATTGTCAAATTGGACCCGACCCGTGCAGGTCACGGTGGACGGGACGTAGTCGACGGCACGGCGGCAGCAATATGCCAGCGTTATTTTCGACTTTCCAGTCCGGTATTTTGGACTTAAAAAACGGAAGACACGGTGACACGACGACATCGACGAGATGAGATCACGTGCGATGTTCCCGGGTCAACCTAGGTTGATTTTGAGTTTTTGGATCAACTTGTATCCGACTTGGTTTTACAAACGGGTCAGAATCCCGAATCCGAACTCGACCTGTTTCTCAAATAGGTTGATCCTAACCCAAAATTTTCTCGTCAGATTTTCAAGTCGAGTTTTTTGGGGCTGGTCAAATATTGACACCCATTCCTAAAGTTTTTTTTTTTTTTTCTT
>NW_021319382.1:598481-686185 GCF_001605985.2 Dendrobium catenatum
GGCGGACGTGGGCGCAGCCGCTGGCGCGGGCGGGCAGCGCGGGCGGGCAGCGGGCAGAGGCGGGATTTGAAATTTTTCGAATTAAACGGGTTGGCGGGTTGACCCGGCAAACCCGACCCGTTTTTTAAACGGGTCGATTTCTGGAACCCGAATCCGACCCGTTTTGAAATCGGGTCGGGTTCAACCCGGATTTTCCGGGTCGGGTTTTCGTGTCGTGTCAAATATTGACACCCCTACCCAAAATATTAATATTACATGTCTATCATCCATATATAATTTTAATATCAAATATATCACTCATATAATTTATTTATACCAGTCATACCATCCTATAAACTTTAATGTTTCATTCTATGCACCCAAATTTGTTCTATGGGTGGTAACCATGTAATATTAATGTTTTTGGTGTTAGATATGTAAATAGCATAAAATAAAGTTATATATATGTAAATCACCCTTTTTTTTCCAAAAGAAAAAATAGTATAAAGGGAAGGCGGAGTTTATCTTCTTCTTTTTTTTTGGACATTTAGTGCATTAAGGTAGATTGCACACGCATCACATACATAATACTCGAATCCAAGACATCTTAGTTGGTAGCGTAAACTGCTAACCAATAGACCAAGGAGAGTTTTGTATGTGGAGTTTTTCCATTTCATCAGTTTCCCATGCACGAGTTGAGCAAAATTTACTTGGAACCATACAGTCCACCTTAGCCTATAGGTGGCCAACATAATCTTCTAATCAGAAAATTTTAGATTTGAGACTTACATATATAGTGTATTATAAGAGTTTGCAATCTAATACTATTTTTTTCTGTGTGATTATAATAATAATTGAAGAAAAATTAAATGATGTTTTTTCTGTCTATTTTGAAGAAATGAGCACCAAAGTATAAATATTAATAAGTTTTTAGTGATTAAGGGTTCGTTGGACGACTTTTTTTATTGCTTTCTAAACGGAGATTATTAGTACAATTTTTTTTTATTTTTGTACTAAAACTCCGTTTTAGAAAGTAATAAAAAAGCTGTCCCAAACGAAGCCTAAGTCTTCATTTGAGACCGCTTTCTTATTATTTTTTAAAGTAGTTTTTTAATATAAAATTTTCTTGAATAACAGTTTTTTAAATGAAAATTTGTTTTAAAAAGTAATAAGAAAATTGTCTCAAACAAAGCCTAAGGGCATCTCCAACCGAAAATCTTATTTTTCACTCCAAAATGCAGTGAAACAAAAAAATGCCGTTATTCATCTTCAATGGAATGCCATTTTGCCCCGTAAACCGTCGTTCTCTTCATTCGCGTCTTTTTCCCAAAGTTCGGTAGAGATAAATGAATGGTGCAGATGAACAGTGCAACGCCAATATTAGTGTCCCACTGTTCATCCGCGATCAAATGACACAAAAAATGGCGATCGGTTGGAGCAAAGCAGGAACGGCTAACAAGTATTTGCCGTTCCATTGGAGTTGCCCTAAGTGAGCTCTAATTATGATCGATAGATAAGAAGGGAAAATTTTTCAATTGCTCAACCACTGCTTTTACACAGCTCTAATCATTTAATAACATAATCCCTTTAATGACCAATAAAAATATATCTTCAGTGGCAATCAAACCATACAAATCTTCAACAGTAAGCAAGTATGGAAAGAGTAACAACCACACAAACAGAGAGGGATCAAAATAATCGCATAAGCTCTCAATTGAAGCTCTTAATCTCTCATTATGAAGAAAGAAATTTTCCAATTTCTTTCAGTTTTTTTTTTTAATCTATACAAAGTATGCTTATCAGATACCAGAAACTCCAATAATATTCTTTCACTTACAGTATCACCAATACAAAAATCAACTTGAGGGCCTATTCAACCCCTTGAAGTTCTCTGTGTCTATACACTCCAGTTTCTCACTGCATCCACTCATCATCTTCAACATCTCAGTCGCCTTCTCCTTCGCCGAATCGCCACAACCGACCTGCAATAGCAGCAGCAGCTTCTGAAACAATCCCACCTGCAAGCATTCAACCAAACACTTCCCTTGACACTTCTTGCAGAGCTTCCACAATGCTGAAACCGCAAACTCGGTCGCCATTTTTGAAACTCGAAACAGCTTCTTCACAAGCACCGGAATCGTAAGCGCGTTTGCACAAGCTATCTCTCTCCCTAGATCACAGTCACACAATCCGTCCAGAATTGCGAGCGACTTCTCAATCAAGCTCTTATCAAACTCGATCAAAATTTCGAGGATCAGTGGAATCAATCCCATTTTAACAAACTCGGTTGCTATCCTTTCGTCATCGGTGATGAAGTAGAAAGTAGCCACCAAGGAGGCCTTGGTGGCCTGCATTGAGACAGGCTCTCTTATGAATTCTAATAGTGGTTCCACAAAGCCATTCTTGTCAGCAATAGCTTTGGATGTTGCCGCCATCTTCTTCACCATCAGCACAGCATTAAGCTTGCTTCCAACATCTCCATGCTTCATAATCTTTATGATTGAATCGAGTGATTCTGATGTTGATCCTAATTCTATTAGTACGACCTCATCATTGAATGGTAGGAGGCCTACCAATGCTTCTAAGATCTCTGTCAAAACCTTGAGGGATTGAGAAACTAACATTCTAAATGCAGAAGCTAATACGATCGGGGCGCCGTTCGATACTAAGCAGCGTCGATTTCGCTCGCTCTCCTTCTCTAAAGACTTCAATCTCCCAACCAATTCGAGGCATCGTTCGCCATCCCGATTCTGGCAGGCTAAGGAGATATTGTAGAGGATCTCAGAGGCCTCCGTTGAGCTGATGGGAATCCGAGGTGTTGGAATTCGCTCGATCCCATAAGATTGATTTGCAACACACCAATCCTGAATCATTCTTCGTATGCTGTGATTAGGAATGAGGTCTTCTACTGTGAGCTCCATGTTTGTGACAGGACAAGTAGATTTACCCATTTCTAGCCATTTCTCTACGCTCTGGCGATCGTAGGTGATGCCAGTTGGTGCAGTTACAGGATCCTTCATGAGATCGAGCGAAATCGGGCATTGAAAATGGTCAGGGATGATGAGCTCGGTGATGATGGTGAGTTGGCCTGTGGATTTAGTGGGTTTCTGCTTAGCAGTTCTTGTCTTCCTCGAAAAGGCCATGGAGAGACCTTCAGTAATGGGATTATGATGGAGCAGGATTGAGAAGATAAGAGAGTGAATGGCTCAAATAAGTGTGGTAGGCAGAGACAGGTGAGAAATGGAAGGTTTTAAAAGGATTTGGATTTGAATGTTGACCGTTGAAGTTTGAATCTGAAAGCCGCGGGGAGAAACAGTAACGGGTTTCGGGTTTCGGCGGGAGGTTAAATCTACATAACCGGACTTATAGAGCGAACCGTCATCTTTGTTCTTTTTCCATTTGTTTTTTCACATTATATTCCTATGGAAAATAGGAACTTAAGAGTACAAATCTTTTTTTTAAATATATTTCACATCTAAATATTACTATTTACTAAACTAAGGGCAACATTTACATTATTTATATTCGTGCTCGAAACATTTGCCGACAAAGACGTGCAAAATGCAAATGGAACCTCGCTATTGATGGGGTTGGCAGGGTGCGAGGAACTCGTGATAGAATCTCGCTAAGTGCTCAAAAGAATACTTTGGAAGGTCATTGAGACCGATGACATGCAAAGGGCGATGGCGAAGAAGTCATGATAGGATCTCAAGGGAACATCAAAAACTTACTGGGAAGTGCATTCATAGGGATAACATCGTTCGAAGTTTTGATGCCAACTAATGACAAGTGATGATTTTATTTTTATTTAAAAGTTTAGGTGTTATATAAATATATAATAACTCTATTTGTTAAATATATTAAAAGAATAACTTTAAATGCTTTACATATATTTGCATAAGAAAAATCAAAACTAAGATTTTGTTTGGGACAACTTTCTTACTGCTTCTTAAGTTATTTTCTAGTACAAAAATTAAAAATTTTGTACTAGAAATTAGCTTTAAGAATCAATAAAAAAGACGTCTCAAATGAAGTTTAAATTAGGATACTGAAGTGATTTTTATCTTAAGAAAGAATATTAAACCAACTAGAAGCAAAGAATAAGGAATTATTCAGACTTAGAATTTTGAACATGGACAGGTCCTCAATTCCAGTCCTATGTTATGTTGGAGAAAATTAATCAGATGTTTTGGACCGGTCATCAATTATTTTGTAATCTAAGAACATTTACATTTGATATCAGAGATAAGATAGAAAAACATGAGATTAAGCAGTTTAATGCTTGATTATTTGCATCAAGATCTGTGCTAGATTGATTATTTTGCATCAAATTAAGTGTGAACAAAATCAATGTTAGAGTAATTGATTGATTGCTTCAAGTCTGTGCATGATAATTCAAGTGTTTACATTGTGATTAGTGCAAGATGTTGGAGATTTGAGATATTTGATATGGTGCTTGGAGATTCGTGCTAAGTCAAAATAGTGATTTGTGGTCATTCAAATTGTTGCACCAATTTTCAGATTTGTTCATCCGATCATATTAGTTGTGATGAAGAATTCTATGATCATCAACCCTAATCTCAAAGTCTCAAGTTTGAATAGCAAATAAACTAAGGTTTCGTTTATGATTGTTCTAAAAATTTAAAATTTTATACTAAAAAACTACTTTAGAAAGTAGTAAGAAAGCTGTCCAAAACGAAGCCTAAACTCAGGTTTCGTTTGGGACGGCTTTCTTACTGCTACTTAAAAAAGATTTTAGTACAAAAGTTAAAATTTTTGTAGATAAAAGCTCTTTTAAAAAACAGTAAAAAAACCGTCCCAAACAAGGCCTCAATCTCCTATATATAATGGTGGTTCAACCACTTAATCCGAATTACTAAATCAATGATTTATATATTAAGTAGTTGATATTGAACAAAAATATATCGAAGTTGGACCATATATAATAGTAGTTAAAGGGAATTTTTCATATATAACATAATTTTTTTATGCATTTATTTACCTAATATTTTTTTATATTTTTTTATATAACACTCAAAATTCTAAAGTAAAACACAGGTATACTTTTTAATATGATCTAAAAATTAACACGGTATATAAATAAATATAATTAAATGTCAAATATGAAAATATATCAATTTATTTTACGTGAAAACTTAGGCGTTGAAAAAAGTGATATTAAAAGGGGAAAATTTATTCTATGTGGACGCCGAACGCCGTCCAAAAACCAACAAGAATGCGTCATGTCCTTCGTTCGCTCGGTACTGCGGCTCGGTACCACTGACGTGGTTGCACTTGATTCGTCTCTGGACATAGAACTGCATCCGCCGTCCGCTCCGAATAATTTCTCTATTAAGGGGGCTATTTGATTTGAAGAGCATAGAATATATTTTAAATATTGAAAAAAATGATGGTATTTTTATAAGACATAAATAATTAATTTTTATCTAATAATAAATAATAAATAAATAAATTAAGAAAATTCTTATTTAAGGTAGAGCGTCAAATCGCCTTCCTCTTGACTGAATTTATTATTGTGGAATATATTTAGAAATTATCAGTCTAAAGTCCAAACAATCGGCCAAAGAATATTCGAAGATAACTTATTAATTGCGCTGAAGACCGAGACTATGCAAACGAGAAAATTAAATGCTAATTATTTAAAATTTAAAATATATATAATAATAATAATAATAGTTAATATGGGAAGGCGACCCACTGAAGCTCTGAAATCTAACCAATTAATTTAGGAACTTTTATTCGGTCCGGTGAATGTACGCTCCTCTATGTTCGGCCATCAATATTTTAGCGCCACGTAGCATGAAGAAAAGTCGCCGACCCGACCCACTGTTTTTAGGGTTCTCGCATGTGCATTTTTTTAAATCCTTGACGAGCCGAACAAAACCCCATCACCTTTTGGATATATTTCAAATATCTAGCAATAACGAGCAAATACCAAGTTGTACCTAGTTTTTTTCTCTACCGCCGCGAATATTCCAGGACGCAACAGTTATTATTATTATTATTATTGCATAATGAACATTTTTAAATACACATATAAAAGCTAAGAAAAGAAAGAAGAATTTTTAAATGAATAATTCTAGAATCACCAATTACAAATGTTCGTTCGCCCACTCAATTGGAGAAGTAAAAATTATAAACTTTGACTACTTGCTTAGCCTTCTATGGCTACATTGGAAAATGTTGGAGAAGAAGTGAAAGTGATGATGGCGATCAAAAGATGATAGGCGAGCGAAGGCGATCAAGCAACGTTCGTGAGGCGATGATTGTTGGGCGAGAACTTTCAAGTGATGATGATCGGATGATAATGAAAGTGAGATGACAATCAGACAACAAATGTCGATGGGGATCAAATAATGGTGTTTAAGCAATGATATTTAATGTGTGATGGATCGATAAAAACTATCAGGCGACAACAATTGAGTAACTTAATGGTTAGACAACGGCATTGAACATTAGAGTAGGCTCTATAGATATTTAGGCCACTAAGCTCTCCAACTTTGGATCCCTTTTATATAACAAATGTGAGTTTATAGTGAGAGTTATATTTGCTTTTTAGTACAATTTTGATAATTTTAATCAAAATTTTCATGTACTTCATTGGATAACTCATATTAATTCTTTCGGTCATGTACCGCTCTTCTAGCATTTATATGTCTAATTGCATCGAAATTAAGTTATTTTCTACATGTACGATCATTTTGACTATAAAAATGTGTTTTTGGCTTTGTCTCTGACTGCTTTATTATTACTTTATGAAACAGTTTTAAATTACTTTTTCTTATTATTTGAAATTTTTGTACAAAGTTATTTCATAAACCAGTGAGAAAGTTGTCATAAAGAAAACCTTAGACTCACTCAAGTAGGGGTGTCAACTTTTGACCCGACCCGAAAACCCGACCCGGACCCGACCCGGAAAATCCGGGTTGAACCCGACCCGTTTGATAAACGGGTCGGCCGAACCCGACGGGTTGACCCGAATTGACACCCCTAGACTGAAGCCTCTTTTGATTTGGCTTTCTTACTGCTTCAAAATATTACATTAGTTTTCTCTCCAAATTTTTGTCGCTATTCATTACCAGATGGCCCATCATTCTCCGCAATGATACAATCAGCTGAAACAGGCCTCCATAATTTACTTGACCATAACAGCCCATATAAGGTCCGATATCTTCCCATGTAAAGCCCATATAAGTCCACAAAGGCTTAAAGCCTACTTAGGATATGCTAAACAAAGCATGCGTTACTGTTCATCTTTCGAACGTCCTTTCATAATTCAGATTATATGGGAGAACCTAAGATTTTTTTTTGTAGAATATTTATTTTATAATTGATTGTTATAATTATAAATCAAAGAAATAAAAATAATGAACCTAACAAAATATCTCCAACAGTCTCCCTAAGATTATGACACGTATGCTTTGCAAATTTTTTATTGTATTTGTTCTCCTAATTTAACTTTTTTATATATTTTTTGTCATAACTTGTAAAATTAATAGTCTCCTCTTGCATTAGTAAAACTAAAATATAATTAAATATTTTAGTTTTTATTGAGAATTTAATTTTATTTTTGGATAAATAATAATTTTCACCAGCTTAAGTTGAAGATAAGATTAGAGAGAGCGGCCTTAGATGATTTGGGCTTTGTTTGGAATAATTTTCTTTTTATTTTTTAAAGTATTTTTTTTATTCAAAAATTGATAATTCAAGAAATTTTTTAACTAAAAATTTACTTTAAGAAGCAATAAAAAAATTATGCCAAAGGAATCCTAAGTCCCATAAACATATGATATATGATATAGTTGTTTCAATTTTATATTTAAACATGTTTAATGGTTAACTATAGCATTCTTATTTTTAATTTGAATATCTCTTTAATATATTTATAAATTAGCTATCACACTACATTAGTTATTATTTTAAATGTGAAAACAAATAAAAATGTAACTATATTATTTATATTTTGACGTGACTGGGACGAGAAAAATATTATACAAATCAGTATTAAAATTTCATTGCCATAAATATAAATCAATAAGAATTCTATGGTATATTTGTGATGCAGTGGGTTAATACAGAAAATGTGTTTGAATTTTAAGGAAGAAATTATTTATTGCCAAAATTTTATATCTTTTTAAGTAGTTATCGTATGGTACAAACTCGAGGTGTATGTGATCAGTCAAGCTGACTCATGAATCTGCTCGGACTCAACTTGATAAAGTGCTTGTGAGTCAAGCTTTTGTCAACCCTGACTCGACTTGGTAGCTTGTGAGCTAATTTGTTTAATGAATATTAATATAAAATATACTTAAAATATGTTAGTATTCAGTATTCTAAGTATAAAATTATTAAAATATTTATAAAACTACATCTTACTTTCTTAAATAATATCCAACAGGGTGAGCAAGTAGCAGCCCCGTTACAAAATGGGCCAACCAAGCCATCACAGAATGGACCAACTAAAACCAACATCGCTTATGTGCTCGTTTGAAAGTTAAAAATAAAAAATAAAGAACAAAATTTGAAGTATTTAAGATTCACCCTCTAATTCAAGTTTAGTGCAATTGAAAATCGTTAAATTTAGTTGAGTTATAAATACACTGCAATTTATTTACTTTTATTGCCCTCGCTACTGCCAACCACCTCCAAACCCAACGATTGTCATCGGATGCCGCCATGCCGTCCATAGCCCCCATTAGCCACTGCCACCATCATTGCTTGCTATCGCTGTAGCCGGCGCTAATGACCACCGACCATCATCATCATTCGATTTACATTACATTTATTTTATTCCACAATAATTTTTATTATTTTTTATAGTAAAGACTAAATATTACCATACAAGTTAACTTCAATCCGTTACTAATGTTATATTTAAAAAAAAAAATAATATCTCATATTTCAGGCTTAGATGTCGGATGCGAATATGATTGATTGATAAAGAAAAAAACACCAACAGCTACTTCTCTGTTTATTTAAGAAACGTGACACTAATTTTAATATAAGACATAATTGATCTTTTTAGAAATTTAAAATATAAATAATAAAGGTGGGCCCTAGTTAAGTCCAACCAGCAAGGAGCGTTGCCGTGGCTGGGTCCCACATTTGAAGGACTGAGCTGTATCCAGTTCGCAGCGCAGCTGGCTTCTCATTTCGTTTAGTTGCTGTACAACTCACGGGGCGATCGGTTCGGCTAAAGGGCCATCCAAATATCTACATTTTATTATTATTATTATTTTTTTTTATTTCTTCACTCAACCGCGCATTTTTATATTTTATTTATTTTATTAACACCCAATTCACTAAATGAGTTTTTGTTCCTTTTTTTACAGTCCTCATGATTTCGTTATTAATTTTTTTTTTTTTTATGATTTCGTTATTAAATATATTCTTTTGAACGTAGGAGCATTTCAACCTTATAGAAAAAAGATTGATTTTTTTTTTTATTTCAATCATTTTGTGCACTCACATGAAAAAAATTCTGACTTCACTCTTATCCTTATAATAGGACATCTGATCATTATGAGTATATCAATCATTATAAAATCATCATTTACATTCAATAAGCTTCTGATTCAATCATCATTTATATATTTGTCAAACTAATAAGTTTTTTACTGAAAATTTTATTGCTAATAAAAAAATCATCAAGAAGTTTACCACAAGATGTGTCTCAGACATCTCCACCACCTTCTGACTATCGTTATTGCCCAACCGTCACCTATGACCATTTACTTCACTTGACGATCATCATCGTCGTACCTTACCTCTCCCACAAACTATACTGCAGACATAAGAGATTAAGCAACCCCTCCCAATTTTATAATCTCATTTTCTCCTATTAAAAGAAATAGCAAGCTTTGATAGTTTTAAGCATTTACTGTGTTATCGTAATTGGGCAAATTTAGGACATATAAAATGTTGCTATCGATGTTACTTTAGATGACTTGAAATCAATTATTCTACCAAAGTGCTTTCAATTCAAATTCCATTTTAACAACTCTGAATATTCGAAGTATTGGGGACAGCTGTTTTCATAGTTTTTCTTTTTCTTTTCTCTTTTTCAAATAGCTATGATATTTTATTTAATTACATTTATTTCAATATTTTTTAAAATTCATAAAAAAATTTATTGTATACAAACAAAACTATTATAATAAGAAAGCTATAAAAATTGTAATGCACTCAATATAATGTATATTTGCTACATAAAGCTAAGGGGGGGTGGGGTGTATACTTACAAGTAAATTGTTCCGAGGTCGCTGCCTCTTGACCCTTGTTAGGTCATCGTTGTACAATTAGCAGATATATCGGGGGTCTAAGGAGGTTGAGCCCCTTGGCGGCAATTACCTAAAACTCATTGTAATTAAGACTAAAAAATAAATGAATAGAGTCAAATTACCTAAAGAATCATATAATAAAAATTTTATTTATTTTTTCAGGGAGGCAATTGCCCCCCTGGCCTAAGGTGGATCCGCCGATACAAGGAAGGGCCTCATTTGTAATTGACTATAAATACTATTGGATTCATTCAAATTGGATCAGGCCCTGTGATTTTCCTACTTTTAGAAAATTTTGATGTCTCTTATGAACACTACACCCTCGTATAAAGCTAAAATGTTAAACTTTACATTTCTCTATCGCCGCAAATATTTCAGGACACAACAATAATATAATAATTTTATCATCATGAAAATATTATAACATATCTTATTATAAGAAAAGCTTTTCATAAAAATTTTTAGAAATAATAATAATCAAATAAAGAATAGCAAATATCCTCAAAACAAATCAGTTAAAATAAATGCCCCAAGTCGAGAAAAGAACGCATGGTGGCGTATTAAATAAGTACCAATAAATAGAAAAAACATAAAAGTGATGGGTAGTAAAAGTGAGCAATTAGAACACGAAAGCCATTTAATCCTTCCATCCGGCCCGGCGCACTCAAAGCATTTAACTCAGCGAAGCTATGACCGACCACCAACCCCGACGATCAAGGCGCGCTCGTGCTACGAATATTCACGCGTATTGCTTTCACACGCACCGCTTTTTTCCCTTTTAACATATTTTTACTATTGCGGATTTCTCTCCTAAACTTAGTACAGTGATTGTTATATTTTTTTTATTATATATATAAGAAAATAAAAAATGAGGGAGGAAATACAATGTAAAACTCATTCTCATTCTTTTGAATAAAATAATAAAAATTATAAACTTGAGTATACAATCAAATATCTAGAAAATTCGTATCAAATCAAGTTAGACCGATTCGGGTTTAATACAACTCGAACTACTCGGTCTCAATTTAAAAGGAACTCGCCAATTTATAAATGAACTCACATCAAATAAGAGACTACGGTCTAAGAACTCCTCTCAAGGAGGTGAATACTATTTATGAAATCTTCGCTAGCAACAACTTGATTGGGCGACTTCCTTTATGTGAGAAATCATTGATTAACTATTTAGATATTTATCCATATTCAAATATTTGTCCAACTATATATTGATGCGGTGCTCGATAAGCAAGGAAAGGAGGCGGAGTAGCACATCACTCAGTCGTTTTCTGTTGGTTGGAGCGTTCCCCACTAAACCTTTTTATTCTTGTTTGCCATTTCCGGCTCTGCCTAGTTTTCAGTAGCTGCTAGTACTTTTTGGCTTTTTAGTCATTTACTTTTTAGGAGAGATAGTTTATCTTCTTCCCTTGCTGGAGGGGAAGTCAGTTGTTAGAAAAATACATTTTAAAACTTGTTCTTCTTCAGTAACTGAGTTACTGTTTTATCAATATATTGCTTTGTTTTGCTCATCTTGCAAGAACCTACATCATATATGCCAACCCAACAACTTCTTAGGCTTCAAATGGGACGGCTTTGTACTGGAAAGCTACTTTAAGAAGCATTAAGAAAGTCATCCCGTCTCTAACTCTAAAAATGACATATATATGTCAGATATTTTAATTAAGCTACATAATTTTATAAGAAAACTTTATTTTGATTCTACAAAAGTTTCTCAAACTCAACAATATTCTGATTCAAGATAAATTTATAAAATATATAATCAACTATAACAACCCCCCCCCCCCCCTAGCCATAACCACCGAATCACTCTCACACAGCCGCCAAAATTCAAATATTCATACAACCAAAAATTTATTCGGGGCTGCTCTTGACCCCATTCTAGGTCCCCATCGACATGTCAAACCCCGCTAGGGGTCCCCTGAACCCGCCGACAACCTACAAAGCATATAACGATGAAAAATTTCGGTTAAACCAAATTCAGCAACCTCTAATATAATTTTTTAGAAATTAATAAGATTAATCAATTACATCCATTTTTTTGCAATATAATTAATCCATACTCAATCTAAAATTTTGCTTAAGAATAATAAATCATCCAAATTTCTTTTTTAGTGAATTATCCAGCTCCATTTCTTACCCATTTTCTTATAGTACGCTAAATTTGACGCACAATAATAGTTACTTAAAATCTCTCCAACCCCCCCCCCCTTCTCTCTCTCTCTCTCTCTCTCTCTCTCTCTAAAAATTAAGGTTGTTTCCGATCCTGACTTTCTTACTACTTTCTAAAACAAATTTCTAATACAAATATTTTAGTACAAAATGTACTAAAATATTTTTATTCAAAAAATATTTGTACTAAAAAACTAATTTAGATAACAATTAAAAAAAAACACAGCTTACCTTGATCTGTTAGTTGAAAGCTTAGCCTACCAATTAAGAGGTCCTATGTTCTAGTCTTGTATATGCGATGTATATATAAGTCTGCCTTAATTAACCAAAATGTCCCAAAAGAAGCTTTAGTTTTTTATATTTTTTTAAGTAGTAGAACATTATTTTAACATAATTAATTTTCATACATATGTGCCATGCAAATAGGATTTGCTCTCCTAATCCATAAAATAAAATAAAAAACATACATACCACCCTCTGAAAAATGAAATTTTTAATTACATTAAAGGTTAGTAAACTTAATTTAAATTAAGTCCACCACCGCCATAATTTCATGATACAAAAAGACACCCATCAAAACCAAATCAACCAACCAAAGATGAAAAACAGAGAATGAACAACAAATTTAGAAGGCAACGGTACGCACCCGGCCGTCATCGATATCTCCGGCCACCAAAGCTCTCATCTTCCATCCACCGACGTAAACGACTCCGCAAAACCTGGCGGCCTTGTCGGAATACTCGTATGCGTGCTATCAATTCCGGCAAAAAACGATGACGACGACGTCGCCCCGTCTCCGTCCTCGAACTCCTGCCACCTCTTGAGCGCCTGCGGCAACGTCATGTCCAAATCGATGCCGAAGCTCTCTTCCATGTTGGGATCAGATGGCTTCCAGATCTCGGAGAGAGTCGAGAGGACATTGACGGCGTGGCCCATGTCCGGGCGCTGGTGTGGCTCGCGGACGCAGCAGTGGCCGGCGAGCTCGGCCACGGTGGTTATGCTTGTGAGGGTTTCTTCGTCATCAGCGGAGTAGATGATGGGATCCACGACGGATTTGTGGAAGTTGGTTTCTTTGTTGAGTTGCATGCGGCGGAACCATGTGACAAGATGAATGCTTTCTTCCGGCTGGGTTTCGTCTAATGCCTTTCGGCCGGTGATGAGCTCCATTAGTATGACGCCGAAGCTGAATACGTCGGATTTGGTGGTCACGCGGCCAGTCACTGTAATATATAGATACATTATAAAGAAGATAGTTCAGCTCAGTAAGTGACAAACAGAAGCAGAAGCAGAAGCAGAAAGAAAGAAGAAAGAAAAGATTTCAATGCTCTCAAGTGGTTATTTGGCTGATTGTGGTTGAAAATATACTTAAGACATAATTATTTTATTTTCAGCCATTTCATATGAGAAAATAATATCCTTTATAATTTTGAGTAGATTAATGAGCTACTTAAACTAATTAAAAATTAACTAAGTTCTTAAAAAAGTTCATTAACATTTTATATGTATTGATTATCATAGCATGGATAGTTAATAAACACATAATCAATTATAAATGATAATTAATTAGTTATACATATTAATTAATGATTCATTATAATTTTTATTAAAATAATCAAGTTGACTTGCTGTAAAGTTATAATAATTATGCATGAGATAATTAATTAATAACTTAATTTCTTAATTACACTAATAACAAATAACTGACTATAATTAACATATTTTATCCTATTTGAAGAGTTTAATCTAATCTAGTAAGCAAATGGGCTCTTAACAATTAATAAACGAATAAAATATTATGTTTTATTTAAGATTAGTGTGGGATGATAATATAATGATGATAAACTAGTCTTATCCCAAATATCTGCTTAGTTTGAAATTTGAGTGGATGATAAACAAATAGAATATTCAAAGTGATGTCATTTTAATTGTCCCAAATGACAGCTTACTAAATAATGCCTAAAGACTTTTTTTTTCAGATGTCTAAAGAACTTTTACTATAACTTCTCATAAAGGATCTTTTTTAAATAACTTTTGAGCTAATTAAGTCAAATACGCCCAAATAGCACATAAAAAGCATCAAATCAAGGAGAGATTATTATGTGTGCAAACCGGACGGCGATAACCGTTTGGATTTACTGTCATTTTACTGCACTTTTACAAATATTCAGCAAAATGACAGCAAATATGCAATTATGAATGATTTTTGCTAAGTATTTGCTGTGTTTTGCAATTATGAATGCACTTTTGTAAGATATTTGTTGTGCTTTTGCTGCACTTTTGTAAAAATGCAACAAATACTCAGCAAAAGTCATTCATAATTGCATATTTATTGTCCTTTTGTTAAGTATTTGCAAAAGCGTAGCAAAATGACAGCAAATCCTAACAGTTCACGTCGTCCAGTCTCCACACATAATAATTTCTCCGAATCCAGGCCTCTTAGTTGAGAGTTAAAACTCTCAACCAACAGATCAAAATAATTCCTCATTAAAGCAATGACAAACAGTAAATTTGATAACTGCAAAACTTATTAAACATGGCAAAATTTGAGTGCAAAATAGATTGAACAGATGGATTGATGATTACCAGCATATTCAGGAGCAAGATACCCAAAAGTCCCTGCAAGTTTAGTCTCCACAGAGCATCCTTTACCATCAGCCAGTCTAACAAGCCCAAAATCAGACACCTTGGCCTTCATATCATCTCCAAGAAGTATATTGGAGGGCTTCAAATCTCTATGAATAAAGCTTTGATGAGCAAGACTATGCAAATACTCTACCCCCCTCGCTACATCCAGGGCGATGCTCAACCTCTTCTTCCACTCCAAAGGCTTCAAACCTTCTTCTTTCCAGCCAAACAGGTGGCGGCTTAGCGTCCCCTGTGGCATATACTCATAAACCAAGAGCCTCTCATTCCCATCCAAGCAGTAGCCGAGGAGTGAAACTAAGTTCCGATGCCTGACTTTTGTGAGAACGGCAATCTCTGATTTGAATTCATTCAAACCCTTTGATCCCATCACACCGGACTCCATTCTTTTCACAGCAATCTTAGTGCCGTCGTGTAGCTCGCCCCTGTAAACTGTACCAAATCCTCCTCGGCCGAGAACATTTTCTTCGCTGAAATTGTTGGTTACATTCCTCAAAACTTGGATCGAAATAACCATGTTTCCAGCTTCAACTACTTGCACATCACTTGGAGAGTTCCTTGCTTGGCTATGGTTTTCCCTATCGGCAGCTCCTGTATTCGTGCTCGGTCCTGCTGCGACTGTAATCTTTACTGTGTCCGGATCCGAACCAGAGTGGCGGGGGTGAATTACAGTAGTGTTTGGACTCTGAACTCGGTGGAAATGCTGTTTTTTCCTCTTATAATAGCACAAACCCAAGAAGGCAAAAAGGGAGGTTGCAAATAAGACGGCGAGAACAGAGCCAATAATAATTCCAACTGAAGAAGATGAGGCGTTCCCTTTGTCGGCACCTCCATTAGAACCGTTAGAACCAGGAACGTTATCGCTGCTAGGAGCTACACCGGAGCCAGAGCCAGGAGTGGGAATATCCTTACCGATATTTGGGTTCCCTTGTGTCTTCAAAAGAACATTTTTTGAAAAGCTGGGAACTTTACCATTAAGTGAATTGTCGGAAACGTCCAGTTCCTTGAGAGAAGTCAGACTGGTGAGTGTAGACGGAATAGCTCCGGTGAGATTGTTGTTGGAAAGGAGAAGCCTCTGAAGCGCTGGAAGCTTCGCAAAGTCCGGCGAGATCGTACCGTTTAACTCCATATTCTGAAAATTAACAACAGTAATGTTGCCTTCATTGTCACAAGCGATTCCCAGCCATCCTCCGCTACAGGGGTCGTTTCCCTTCCAGTTATCTGCGAAGCGGAAAGGATAACCTAAAGAGCCCGCAATCGAAAGCAGAACATCAACGCGTGGATCGCAGCGAACTCCCGGCTTTTGTAAACAAAATCTCTCTGAGTTGGTGACGAGGTCGACAACCTTGACGGAGACGGGGAATTCAGGTACCGGCCCTTGAAGGAGATTATTTGTGAGAGTGACCTTGGAGAGTGATTTAAGTGAAGTGAGTGAACTAGGAACAGGACCAGTGAACTGATTATCCCGAAGCTCGAGATCTCGAAGATTAACGAGGCCGGAGAAGTCCGGCAGAGGTCCGGAGAAGGAGTTGGAGTGTAGCCAGAGCTCTTCCAAACCAGTCATGCTCTGAAGAAACGCGATGCCACCGGAGAGGGAAGCGCCACCGCGCTGGTTGTTGAGCCAGAATGACCTGACGCTGGAGCCACCGAAGGCAGACGGTACGGTACCTGAAAGCAAATTGAAGGCGAGCGCGAGGTGATTGAGGCTGGGGAAGGCGGTGGCTAAAAACTCTGGAACGGAGCCGGAGACATTAGCAGAGTTAGCGGAGAAATTAACAAGGCCGCCGGCGTCACGAAGCGAAGCCGGAATCTGCCATGGTTTGAAAGGGTTGTTGTCTAGGTAAACACCGGTGAGAGAAGTGAGACCCGAGAAGAAGGAGGCGGGGATCGAAGAGAAGAGATTGTTGTGGAGAAGAAGAGTTTGGAGGGAAGTGAGCGAGGAGAGGGAAGGCAGATCGCCGGATATCTCATTAAACTGAAGCTCCAGGCGAGTGAGGGCGGTGAGGTTAGCGATGTCTTTGGGGATGGTGCCGGCGAGACTCTGGTTTCCGATCTGGATGGCAACGATGCGGCCATTAGAACAGGTGACGCGGCTCCATGAGCAGGGGTCGGATGACTGTGACCATCCCAGGGCTCGGTCCGCGCCGAGGCTAAGGGACAGGGCGTGCATTGCGGCGACATCGCCGGCGTCAGTTTGCGCCGCCGAACGCAGGAGAAGTGTTGAGAGTAGGACGGAGAAAATTAGTCCGGTGAACTCCATCGGAGAGTGGTGGGAGAAGAGGCGAAGCGAGCAGGAGGGGTGGTTTTGAGCTGGCTAGGGCTTCCGTTCAAGGCATTATGTGGGTTGGTTAGCTATTTGCTTCAAAGTTCGCCGTTGGTGAGGAGTGGATGAGGGGTAGAATGGGAATAACGGTGCTTAAGACGTCCGGGGAAAGAACGTGGAGGGGCACATGGGCATGGGGCCCACCATGGGGAAATTGAGCCGAACCCGGTCCAGCTGGATTTCTTCTTTCCCACGTAAGGCCGGCTGCTTTTTTCTTTTAATTTTGACGAACCGGATTTCCATGACTAAAATACCCCCATTTCCCGGGCTGGAGGCCTAGTGGCGCCGTGGCGGTTCGAAATTACCTCCTATTTTAGTATTTTCATTTTTTAACTTTATTTTTAAAATATAATAATAATTTAGTAAAGCTATTATTATTTTGTGTGAAGTACTTGAAAATTATCATATAAATTACTATCTTTTCAATTTGAATGATAATATAATCATTTTTATAAAAAAAACTAAAAATATGATGGTAGAGTAAATAATGGTAACAAAAGTAAATTAAAAATATAAAGTAGTTATAAAATAAATAAAAAAATTATGACATGATATCATGATCGAAATTCAATAATGGTGGACATCAACGCTATTGAATAAGCACTGAAATTAATGCTAAATAAAATATTTAAGAGATTTTTACATACATTACACTCTAACTATTGTAAATACATATTCAATACCTACATTTTTTTATTTACTGGTATATCACCTGAAACCACATTTTTCATATATTAGTACCCATCAAATTTTCCCAATGAGCCTCGCATCTTCTCTTTGATTCACCTTCTCAATCTTCCTCAGCCATGGGAAGGGTACTGGCTCTCTGTTGTTCAAGTATTTCTGAGTTAACGGTCTCTTTTCCTCTTCATATCTATTCACCTACTATTTTTTTTTTTTGTGGGCATACACATAGACTCGAATCCTATACCTCTTAGTTAGAAGCCTAAGCTCTCAACCAATAGGCCAAGAAGAGCTGTTACTAATGTAATTTGAACATAGTAAATAGTATGGGCTTATTGAAATTATTATTATTATTATTTTTTTTTTTGGACATTTAGGCCAATAAAGGCAAACTCACACACACAACGCATACACATAGACTCGAATCTTGGACCTCTTAGTTGGAAGCCTAAGCTCTCAACCAATAAGCCAAGAAGAGTTGTGTTGAAATTATTATTAGAATAGCCCCTGAGAACTTTATTTATGATGATTTTATTGAGGAGAATTTACATACATACCACTTCATTTCTTGATATTTATCTATCTAACATAAAAAATTTAATATTACATTTCTAACACTCATATAAAATTTTAATATCAAATATATCACTCATATATTTCATTGCTACCACCCATACCATCATATAAACTTTAATATTTCATTATATGCATCCATATTTGTTTTATGGATGATAGACATGTAATATTAAAATTTTAGGTGTTAGATATGTAAATAACATGAAATAAAATGATATGTATGTAAATCCCCCATTTATTAAAGGATCACAATTTTGTTTTACAGTATAGCAGTCTGTAACAGTATAAACTATTAAACTTCACTGTTATTTTTTAAGTCAGTAAAGTGTAATAACGTTATCCAAAAGTTTGTCATTTTCTGATTAGCAATCTAATTACAAGACCATCAATGATTAGAATCACAGATAATTAAATATAGCAACGCTAACTCACGCATTTGGAGGTAAATTTTCTGTGAGTTTACTGTTAAAATAATTATTATGACAGTGATTAGTGAATAAAATATTAATTATGAAAAGAGTTATGATAGGATATTGTAATACAAAACGTATAGAAATGGATTTCAAATATATCTGATTTACATTAAAATTAATCAATCTTGGAATATTATAAAACAAAATAATCTCCGTGTAAGAAAGTCAGATGAAATAATGCCTGCATTAGTGCATCATTTCCCATCAAATCTCTGCAGTTAAGCATGTTTGGTTTAGTTGGGGACGAAGTAAATCATGCAATGAAACAAATAAGAAAATGGACATGCGGCAAAACGTAAGGAATACTAGGATTTAACGTTGGAAAATTCAAAATCAGGAAAAAAAATCATGGAGTCACACTGCACCAGAAATTTCAGTATGAAAATTGGGAGAAATTTATACAGATATATTGTTTTTCTATCTCTCTCATTGCTTTTCTTTTCAGTTACATTATTTTTTACACAAAAACAAATAAAGAGATACAATTCATACCACCAAGGGACGCCCCCCTAAAAAGAAAGAGAAAGAAAAACTGTACAGCCGGCCTCGCAGCGCTGCGGTGTATGTTAGTTTGAAGCGTAGCAGCGCTCAATGCTCTGTCTCAAGTTTGCTTAATAGTGACATAATGTTAGATCCTGAGCATTGCAGCGCTTTGCTCCCTATCTTTTCTCCAAAAAAATTATGCATTGCCAAGAGCTCGAATACACAACATCGGAGCGCTTAGGTACAAAACATTGAGTGATGTAAAAAAAAGGCAGGGAGGGTGCAAAGGACTCAAACCCAATCAGGGAGAAGACCGTGGCAATAATACAACCCCCGATTAATAGATACAATCAGATTCCACACAAACTAAACTGTTAGGGCATTATTATGATCGATGATCTCTTCATAAATCCTCAAATTGCATTTTTTTTTTTACAGCATTTTTTTTTTCATTTAAAAAAAAAAGCATCAGCGGGTTTAAAAATGTCTCCAGCTGATGTAATTTATCATTAATTATTAGTATAATTTTCTTAGCCAATCTCATTAAGAAAATCTCTCCAGCTGATGGCGTGCACATAAAACCAAAAGTTAGATAGATTTCCAAAATAATTAATAATACTTAACAGCTAATTGTCTCACTAAACTAAAAATTATCCAGTTGTTTTCTGGCTTAAGTTACATAGCTATCGTCACCTAAACTCTTCTAAGAACTTGTTAGTTATGCATGCATGTTACTTAACTTCTCTGGCCTGATCATTTAAAAAATGTTTAGTTTTGTTGCGTCCTGGAGTATTCGCGGCGGTAGAGAAATATTTAGTTTAACGTCTTAGCGTTGTACGAAAATCCGGCACGCAATCAGATAAGAAGAGATGGTCTAGCATTTATGAGACACCAAGATTTTTACGTGGAAAACCCCTGTAAAAAGGGGGAAAAACCACGGGGCCTAGCCCAGTTTGAACGAATCCACTAGTATTTGCAGTCGATATCCTCCTTGCTCATGATTACAAAGCATATCTGCATGATTATGTACAGTTCATATTAAATTAATTTGCACCCAGATAAATTTTCTGATTTAAAAAAAAAAAAATCAAAAGCAAAGAACCAAATCTCTTTGGTCTAGTTGAGCTGTTTTGCACAGTCATGGCGGTGATGAAGGAAAGTTCACTTCAAGGTAATCTCGCTGCAGGAAAATTTTTTATTACCGTCGAACTTTCTAAGAAAAAAGTGGCGGACAAATCCTCGAAATATGAGCCGGTAGATTTACGTCAGAAGTTCTGGAGTATTTTTTGCCGTTACATTACCGGCACATATTATGTCGGAAATTACTTGTGTGTAAATAGCACCGGTTTATTTAAACTCGATGAAAATTTTCCGGCACATTGCATGCCAGTCATATTACCATCGGAAAAACCGCAAGAATATCTGACGGAGAAAGCCCTATTTCGCCCGCTATATCGTCTTTTTTCTTCGTTTCGGTTCACTCCGCTCGTGTCAGAGACTTGCGCCGTACTCCACCGCCATCGAGACACGCGAATTACCATCGTATAGATTTTCTCCCAAAAAAGAAATATTTCTGACGGATTTTCTTTGTTACCGGCGGATTTCGTCAGCCAGTAACACGTTATTTTACTGTAGTGTCTCTGCAACGCCAGACATCTTAATTGCTCATCTGTTCGGCATGGAAGCTGTTGT
This sequence comes from Dendrobium catenatum, assembly GCF_001605985.2. Taxonomy (NCBI): domain Eukaryota; kingdom Viridiplantae; phylum Streptophyta; class Magnoliopsida; order Asparagales; family Orchidaceae; genus Dendrobium; species Dendrobium catenatum. The sequence continues at coordinate 619,820 of NW_021319382.1, forward strand.
TCTTATGCTCTTTTAGATATTTAATCTCCTCCATGAAATTTCATTCACCTGAAATTCCTTGCTGTTATTTTCTTTCTTAATTTCTTCTCTGCATATTTATTATTTACACAACAAATAATTTCTATAAATTTTTTTTGATGATAACGAAAATCTCTGCATATTTTTGATCGGTTCCACTACTCATTCCCCAGCGCACTGAGGAGTCTGAGAGTGAAAATGATGCCATGGCATGCTTTTCTCGGCCTTGTAATCTTCTTACTGTAGATATACAGTGCAGTGGACTCAGGACTGGGTTGGTAGACCGATTCATGTCCTTAAACCTCCATGGCGATGAAACATTCTTAGTTAATTTCATGGAAATATGCATAATTCTCTATGCAGTTGCTGTGATTCTCACTGTTGTTCTTCCATGAGCATTCTGTATGTTGCTAGCTTTGATCACATATTTAATATGTTCGCATAGTTTAGCTATGCTATCTTAAAACTTATTAATGAAGGGATTGAGTATATAAATGGTGAATTTGGGGATAAAAATGTGAGGAACCAGTTCATGTGATTTGATTTGTTAAGTGTTGTGTTAAAAAGGTAATGCTATTTTGTATGGGATGTGGAAAAATAGATGCATGAATTTTTATAATGTATTAGCGTATCAGTTTGTTTTATGAAAAAAAAAGTAAAATAGTAGTTTTCTTTGAGGTGTGAGAAGTGGTGGAGGGATGATGACAACGACGAGACAATATTAGTTGAGTGACTACGGTAGTTGATGATAGTTAGGTGTTGATCTATGGCGAAGTCAGAAATTTTTAAAGAGGGCCCAAGTTTAATTATTTTATTGTTTATATATATTATGAAAATTCAATATACTCTATGAAGATATGCTTGTAAATCCTATTCGATTTTTTTTTAAGAAACCGCTCATAGAAAGCACCTGATGTGGGGGGAGGCACGACCCTAGGCCCCCCCCCGGTATCAGCGATCAAAGATCGGATGATGTTGATCAAGTGACAATAGCTAGATGGTGATGAGTGGATTGTGACAATCACTGTGACGATTAAATGATATTTGCTGGACGATAACAGTAAAATGTTAGTGGTGGCTAACAATGATTGATGCTATTGACCGTTAAATATAACCATGAGTTCTTCATATTTTAAAACTCTCATTCAACTCAAATTCAAAATCTTTTCTATTTAAAAACTTGGGTTTATTTATAATATTTTAAAAAATTATATTTTAGCTTTTATTTTGCTAAATAAATTTTAAATTTTAAATGCATGAGTTTAATAATTTTGAATTAACAGAATTTACTGAATACTATTGGACTTAAATCCTATCTTCAGCCAAACAGAGGAAAATCATTTCTCAACGGTCGTCATCTTCCCTTCACTCTCTTTTTCTCTCTCATTGCCAACTCCGTCCATGGCTATATTCAACATCCTCCTTCCGAAGGCTTCCACAACCAGCTAGACGCCACTGAATTCGACACCAAGCTGGTCCATCTCTAAAACCCTACTTTAAAACCCCATCTTTCTTACAAAATCCTCAGATTTCTTGAGGTGAGCTCTCCTTCAGCTGTCCTTGTAAATCCACGACTCATCTTCTGGATGTGGAAATCGTTCGAAATTTGTCTGCAAGGCAGGGGAAAAGCCATGCTGCAACTGTGAGTTCTGAGGGTGAAGGGCTGTTTAGGAATCTGATGGATACTTCTGAGGAGTTCAATAGTCTCCAGAGGAAGCTAGAACAGCTGTCTGATCTCACATTGGAGACCCTTTCTTCTAAATTCCACAGGGTACAGATTGAGATTTTGGTTATAAAATCGCTATCGTTGGTTTCTTGTCACTGAAGAACTGGATTCCAACTACTGAGTTCATCGAGATCTTTCTGTTGACCAGATGTAAGAATCTGTGCTGCACAAGCTTGCTTCCTGTTGATGACTGTGAGTGCAAGATATGCACTAATAACGAGAGATTTTGTAGTGCTTGCATGTGTCCCATTTGTTTCAAATTTTATTTTTGTTTTGCGTGCAGGCAAATATTTCAAGAATTCAATTCAAATAAAGTTGACCCAGTTCAATCTTATTATATCGCTATATTTAAAAGGGAAACCATCCAATTCATCGACTTCAAAGAAGTCGCTGACTCGTCCGGCTAAGACGATGATTCCTTCAAGCAAGGTCCGTGACTTCTTTCAGCCAAGTTAGCTTCTTCTTCAAGCCAAGTCTATGGCTTCTTCTAGCAAAGTCGGCCACTTATTCAGCTGACAGCAACCTCCTTTAACAAAGTCAATGGCTTCCCTCTATCAAGATTAAACTTTCAATTAGGATATCGGTTAAGCCAATAACCATATGCTTAATTGGAAATTTATACGTATATCTAGGCAAAACAACTCTTTGTAATTTTTCTTATTTTTGTAGTCTTAAATGTAGCCAATCCTTTGTAGCACAGGACATATGATACACATGAGATTTCCAGTACTTGAGCTACCTAGCAAAATTCTAGATTTTCTCTCTCCAAAATTGTTCTCTCTCATATTTTCTACTTTCTTCTTTATTTGTTCTAATAGTAAGGTTCTGGCATAATTAATGGACATATTTAACTTCAACATCTTTGAAGGTATGGTAATCATTTAACTGAGAGCTAGAAGCTAGAAACTCTAAGAAATGGAGCAGAACAGAGAGACTTTAGTGAACATGGAGAATCAAGATTTTGTTACCACAAGGTAACTTGCAAAAATGGAAGAAAGCATGACTAGAATGATCCAAGAAGCACTTAACCGTCTCCCAAGAAGTACTCCTAGAGTGGAGTTGACTAAATGATTGTCCGATTCAATTTGCATTTAAATTTAACATCCTCAAAGGACTTATTTTGATTCAACAATCTCAAAGGTATAGTGAGTGTGGAGCATACCAAGATTTAAAAGCTAGATATTATGTGAAGTAGAACATAATAGGGAGACTTTAGTGAACTTTTCACCACAAGTTAACTTGCAAAGATGGAAGAAAAAATGTCTAGAATGATCCAAGAAGAACTTGAGCAGACTCCTAAGAAGTATTTCTTGAGTGGAGTTGACATCATTATCATCTTATTCAATTATAAGAAGAAGGAGCTTGTCTGGAACCAGAGCTGGACTTCATAGTAGTCGATGAGACCTATTATCTAGATATTAAAGAATTTTTAAGCATTATTTCAAATGAGGCAAGAGCTGGATGAATCTCTTAGGGGCTTTATCATGAGGTTCAAATGGAGAAGTTGGTTATCAAAAATCTAGAGCCATTAATGGCTCAATCTGCCATCACTAAGGTCTTTGTGAGGGACATTTCTGCCATGCTTTTTGTTTAGAAAAATCAAGGACTTTGGTCAAGCTGCTCGAACTTGCCAATAGTCATATAAATGATGAACAATAATATTATAATACCAACAACTCGGTAGTAAGGCGAGAGAAGAAGTTTAATTTGTCATGTAAATTAAGTGATTTTCTATGAACCAACAAAGTCACCAAGAGGTCAAAGGGAGAGTGAAAGATTCTATAATGAATGAAGAAGAAATCCACAACAACAACCATCTCGTCATTTTGAAGGGTGAGTGTAAGATGTTAATCATTCTGTGGAATGAAGGGAGAGTTCATGGCCTCTAATTCGTCATTTCCTTACTATTATCCTGCCAAGGCTTTCGATGGCCGAGCTTGTGGAGGACATCTAAAATAAAGAGTACTTCAAGTGACCAGCGCTAATGAAGGTTGGAGGACATCTCCGTGATTTATGGATATATTATGTCTTTTGTAAAGATCATGATCATTGAGGAGTGCTAAGATTTTAGAAATCTAGTCAAAGAGGCGAAGAGCTGATTAAGGTAGGAAAATTAAAAGTTGTTTTAAGAAGCAGTAAAAAAGTCATCCCAAACAAAATCTTAGTTAACAATTGTTTCTTGTAATTCCATCCTTTGTTCCTTATAGTTGTGCTCGTAGTAAACCAGCTGGTGTGATGAGGTTAATGTGCTCGTACAAAGCTCTTGTGGATTTTATAAGTGAAATATTACATTTTGTATATATGACATGTCAACTAGACATTGGCTTAGCGTTATTAAGTTCCTCAATCTTATCTATATATACCTATGGTTGTAATCTGTACAGAGACATATTAAAGAAATACTTTTCTCCTTTCTTGTTTCTATTTCCGTTCTTGCTATGCTCTGTTCTTCATGGTATCAAAGCTTGGCTTTCCATGGAGAACACGGCAACTTCTCATCCCAGCGAGCAATAAGGCATCACAACTTCAGATGATCTCCAGATCTCACTGGCGCTGAAGTTTGTCTTATTAAACATCAAGAACATTGTTCCCATACAACTTGCGTTAAACAACTATTCCATTTGGAAATCACATATTCTAAAAAATTTTCAGGCATATGGGTTCCATAAGTTTCTTGATCCCTCTCTTTCTCTTCCTGATCAATCTTCTTCCCAAACCGACAGCTCCACCTCTAATTCATCATCCGCTCAATCACTTCTTACCGATCATATCCAAAAACAGATCAAAGGTTATACAATTCAAGAATAACCTGCACAATATCTCTCTCAAGAACCTATCTATGTCTCAATATCTTGCTGAAATCAAAATAATAGTTGATTAAATAGCTGGGGCATGTTCGGTTGTTGATACAGAAGCCATCATAATGTATATACTGAACGGATTGCCTAACTCCTATCAATCTTTTAAGATAGCCATTAGGACAATGCTCACTCCTATTACCCTTGATCAACTATACCCTCCTCCTCAATGAGGAAATCAACTTGGCATCTGACGCTGCTCACAGTTCTACACCCGCTGATCCCAATCCTGCGTTATACTCAACGCGCGGAAGTGGTCGTCGATACAGAGGCAGAAACAACTCAAACTCCTTCAATGTCGGTCGCTCTTCTACATCTACACCGACTTTCTATCAAATATGTCTCAAGAAAGGACATTCGGCACCGGACTGCTGGCATCGCCTCAAATCTCAATCCGCAGTATGTTCCGACTTCTAGCAACGCCACCAGTAAAGCTCTGGTAGCCAGCTCGAACAACTCCTCCAATTGGTTTCTTGACTCGGGAGCAACGTCTCACCTAACCAACTCACTCGACAACATGTCCATCTCCACCCCTTACCAAGGTACCTACAATATTACCATCGGAGATGGCAGATCGATAAACATTGCTCACTCAGTGGCTGGTTTATTGCCAACCCCAACTCGTAAGATTATTTTATCTCAAGTTCTTCATACTCCTCAATTACACTACAATTTGCTATCCATATCTAAACCTACTAAAGATAATGACATTTTTATTGTTTTTAATCCGTCGGGCTTTGTGTTTAAGGATCTGAAGACGGATCAAATTTTGCTCCAAGGACCGTGTAAGAATGGCCCCAATCCCGTTCCGACCACTTCAACATCGAATTCAACACAGGCTCTTTCGGTTACAGCCAATAATGCTCAAACTTGGCACTCAAGACTTGGTCATCCTCATACAAGGACTCTTAAGACCATTTCTAAATGTAACCAGCATCTTAATATTTCTATTGATTCTTCGGTCTGTGAGTCATGTATCAAGTCAAAGTGTCATAAACTAGCTTTTAAAAACCCTGATAATCGTCGAAATTCTATTCTCTCTCTTGTTTATTCCGATGTTTGGGGACCCGCTCCTGTCGCTTCGCTTCAAGGCTGCCGTTATTATGTAATTTTTGTAGATGACTTCTCTCGTTTTACTTGGATCTTTCTGATGCAAAATAAATCTGATGTTACGAATATTTTCATTATATTCAAAACTAAAATTGAGAAATACACATCTAGCTCCATCAAAACATTGCGGACCGATGGCGGAACTGAATTTATAAATCATCCCTTAAAGCAATTTCTTCAACAAAATGGGATCACCATGAGATTTCCTGTCCCTATACGGTGTCGCTGAAAGGAAACACAGACATATCATTGAGACGTCTCGGACACTTCTTCTTTATGCATCTATCCCTCCTACGCATTGGCCGGAAGCGGTCTTAACATCTGTCTACTTGATCAATAGAATGCCCCAGTGGCGGAGCCAGAAAATTTATTGAGGGGGGCCTAAAATATTTTATTAAAAATTTTTCTCAACTTTTTTCGTTCTGGCTTGAGACCGGCATAGACAGTTTTAATTTTTTTTTTCAATTATTATCCAAAAATGTAATTCTTTATAATATTAAATATAATTCTCAAGTGATCTGCTCCTACGCCGCATACGAGCAGGAAGGCCAGTCGTTGTAGCTGCTATCCATGAATCTTTGAATTTGAGTCTATTGGCTTTTTTTTTTCCAAACCAAGCAACACGACACTTAATTTAGTTGTTTTATTTTATTTTATCTTTCTTATTTCGGACAATTTTAAAAACTACTCGTGTTTTCTATGGTTATATATTTTCGGTGAAGAAGCAAAAAAAATATTTTAGTCTGTTTGTTTTCCTTTGCCCGTGAAGTATTTAGAGAACATACCCCCTCCCTCCGCCCTTGGAATGCCCTCGTCGGTTAATCATCAATTCTCACCTTTTGAACTCTTTCACAGCACTAAACCTGATTATAGTCATTTAAGAGTTTTTGGTTGTGCTTGTTTTCCCCCTACCCCTTCTCATGCCAGACACAAACTTCAACCCAAGGCTAAATCGTGTATTTTTCTCGGCTATTCTGACACTCATAAAGGTTATAAATGTCTTGATCCAACTACAAATAAAATCATAATCTCTCGTCACACGACCTTTAATGAGTCCAATTTTCCCTTTTCAAATACATCCCAAACCTCCTCTGATTCTGTTCAAGAAAGCTATCCTTATTTCTTAACTCCTATCTCCGTTTCCACACATGCTTCCACTTCTAACTCAACTCACAATACTCAGTCCACCCCATTTCATTCCACGGCTTCCTCATCCCCTCAGGCTACTCGAACTTCTTCTCCAAATACTGAACAGCACATTAATTCTATGCAGCTTTCTCCAAGTGCTAATAATCAAATTCCTCAGCCCTACCGAGTACTCACCATCACATGATTACCAAGAAACAAACTGGCTCTCTTAAACCTACTGTTAGACTTAATCTCTTTCACGCTAACACTCCCACAGATCAGCCAGTTTCCCCTACAACATTTACTGAAGCAAATAAATACCCCGAGTGGCGCCAAGCCATGGCCATGGAATTCTTGGCTTTGCAAAAGCAAGGCACATGGTGCCTTGTTCCCCCGCCGCCAACATCTTCCATTCTTGGCTGCAAATGGACCTATCGTGTCAAATTACATGCTGACGGCAAGGTGGCAAAACATAAGGTACGCTTAGTTGCACAAGGCAACCACTAGGAATATGGAGTGGACTATACCGAAACATTTAGTCCAGTGGCAAAACTTCCTACCATTCGTGTTCTTCTAACTGTTGCTCTTTACAATGATTGGCAGGTTCATCAACTTGATGTTGCAAATGCTTTCCTTCACGGACCCCTTTCTGAAACGGTCTACATGTCACAACCCAAAGGATTCGAAGACACATCGCATCCGGACTACGTGTGCCGTTTACACAAAGTAATTTATGGCCTTAAACAAACACCACGTCAATGGTATAACATGTTCACCTCATATCTAATTTCTATGGGTTTTATTCAAAGCAATGTCGATCCCTCTCTTATGATCCTTCGGCAATCACAATTTCAAATTTATCTTCTCATCTATGTTGATGACATACTAATAACCGGTGACAATCCTGATCTCATCAATAAGTTTTTCAATAATCTGAACGGCAACTTCTCCATGAAGCATTTAGGCCAAGTGCACGATTTTCTCGGGATGCGGATTACACGTTCTGATCAAAGCTATTTCTTATCCCAGAAGAAATATGCATATGTAATTCTTCAACAGGCTCAATTAACCAATTGCAATCAGCTGGCCAACCCGACATGTACAAAGCTGCCCCTCACGTTTCTTGATGATCCTCTACTATCCGATCCTCCCACTTACCGAAGACTAATTGACTCTTTACAGTATCTGACGTTAACTCGCCCATATATTATGTACAGCATAAATCAGCTCTCTCAGCGCATGCATCATCCACTACCTCAACACATCTACCCGCTCAAACGCCTTCTAAGATATATTAAAGGTACACTTGACTACGGCATACCAACATCAAAATCTAATCTCTCTATCATTCTTTTTGGATGCTGATTGGGTTGGTGATACAAGCTCCAGAAAATCTACCTCCGGATACTATTCATTTCTTGGAGATACTATAATTTCATGGACAGTTAAAAAGCAAAGAACAGTGGCCAGATCCTCTACAGAATCAGAATATCGTGCTCTGGCTGCCCTCACATCCGATGTCATCTGGTTACGTCGCCTTTTAAATGACTTTGGCATAGCACAGAATCAACCTATAGACATGTACTGTGACAACACATCTGCAATCACATTGGCTAACAATCCCGTTTTTTATGCCCACACTAAGCATATCGAGATTGATCAGAAGTTTATTAGAGATCATATTACCAACAATCACATACGTCTACTTTCCATTTCCACTGTCGATTAAGTGGCCGACATTTTCGCTAAACCTCTATCTACACCTAGATTTTACTATCTACGACACAAACTGACGGTCATACCAGATCCATCAGTTTGCAGGGGCGTATAAGTGAAATATTACATTTTGTATATATGACATGGCAACTAGACATTGGCTTAGCGTTATTAAGTTCCACCATCTTATCTCTATATTCCTATGGTTGTAATCTGTACAGAGACATAGTAAAGAAATACTTTTCTCCTTTCTTCTTTCTATTTCCGTTCTTGCTCTGCTCTGTTCTTCAGATTTTGATGCTATTGCTTTGTGATATATCTATATTTTCCTCTTCCTTTCTTGTCATCCAGGTTAAGCTATCCTTAAATATTCTTTATCAAGGATGCTTTATTTCATTGAAACCTCTATGTTGATGGCACAGCTAATGAATTTCCATATGTTACTTTACTAACATCTTATTTATTTCAATCAATTTCAATCTTTAGGCTTCGTTTAGAACTGCTTTTTTACTGCTACTTAAAATAGCTTTTTAGTACAAAAGTTAAAATTTTTGTACTCGAAAACTGCTTTTAAGAAACAGCAAAAAAACTGTTCCAAACGAAGCCTTAGTAATTGATGAATAATGACGTTTCAATTGAACCCGACCAAATATCACACTTATACCTGTGAATTAGAGAAGAATCCTTTGCTTCTTGTTTAATATAATTGGATCCAATGGTATGCTAAATGCTTGGCGGCCTAAAAACAGTCACTTTTTGCTTCATATCAATGCACAGTTGAAAAAAAACTCTGATTCATTATAAGCACTGGTGTTTGTTTCATTTTGGGAGTTATGGGTATTGTACATAATTGGTGTTGCCTGCTGCCTTAGGTAGCTCCTGTAGCGGACTCTTGTATAAATAAAACAAAATATCAATAAAGAAGCTGGTGATTTTGTTCTTTGTTCTTGTGCTTTTTTACTTTGTATCTTGAAATGCTTCAGGTGGTAAGTCTTGAGCCGATGTGTGAACATGGACGGATTCCAGTTTCCTGTTCATGACCAATTGTAGCTCTTCTGTGTTTTCTTTCTTTGATTGATTGCAAACAAGTGGTTTCGGTTTCATTTGGCCGGGGTAAGAAGGACTTCAGGCTCATAGTAAGGAGTTAAATTGGCCACGTTAAAGATGGCATAGACATTATAATCTACTAGCAAATCTATTTGATAAGCATTATTATTGATCTTCTTGATGACGTGAAAAGGTCCATCTGCTCTTGGTTTAAGCTTCCCAAATGGTCCAGAGGGAAAACATTCTTTTCGCAATCGAATCCATACCAAGTCCCCTTCCTTCAATAAAGTTTGCTTTCTTCGCTTATTAGCTTGAGCTTGATAGCGCCCATTTTGTTTGGTAATCTCCACTTATTGGCTTGATCTTGACAGTCACACTCAACTTCAACTTTGTTAATGAGCTCATGCTCAAACTTTATTAGCAAGTTAATGAGCTCACGCTCAAGCAGGTTTTTAGTATAAAAATTAAATTTTTTGTACTAAAAAGCTATTTTAAGAAGTAATAAAAAAGTCATTCCAAAGTTTAAGTTAAATGGAAACTTGTCATAATCAAGCTTTAGTCAAGTGTTCCTCGAACTTAGCTTGATTTCATGTTAGTTAAGCAGTATTGTTTTTCTCATTAAGCAGTCAGAGATGTTAGCATTCAAGGAGTGGAATATGGGTATTCGCAATTGCTTGTATAATTGAACTTGTGGACAGTGTCTTGATTTTCAATTGAGCTGTTTGAGACAATTTTATCCTCAATCATAAAATTTATTTACTTAGTAAATGCAAGTTTCTTAATGACTAATCTTACAATTGAATAATATTCAATCAAATAGTTATAAAAAGTGAAAGAAATATCAAATTATATTAAATTGAAGCGTTGTAATATATGATATTTAGGCTTCGTTTGACACAATTTTCTTATTATTTTTTAAAACAATTTTTTAGTACAAAGATGTGACTTACTTAACATATCTTTTCCTTGATGGATTAGTTGTGTTGAATCAGAACAACATTAATAATGTTTTATCGAGACATAGATATTTTAGAAGATTTGAATTTCATATTCTTGAGAAAGCCGCGCTAATTAGAGTTTTTTTCGGATAATCTTGCATGCTAAAAATATCATCTTGCTCCAATCATCACTCTTCTTTTTTCACTCTAATCTTTTGCACAACCCTTATTAGGGTTTCAACAAAAAATCCTATTTTTGAATTAAGTTAAGGAAATCTAATTTGCATACATGCAAGAAGGAATATATTATTAAGAAACCTTATAAACCCCAATTCTCATCTAACCCCCTACTCTTAATTTCTTGTATATTGTATGAACCTTAATGCTTTGTTAAGAGAATAAAATCCACATAAAGCCTTTATTATCTTATATCTTTCATAGGTATTTCTTATCATAATTCCATATTTATTATCATATAGTGCACTCACACCTCAATTCAAGCTCACCTAGTCAATTACTATTAGTCTCGTGGTACACAACCAACACTTGAGCCTTTTTTTTTTTTTGATTTAATGGTCAACACTATCATTGCCAGGTCCTAAGTTCTGGGATGAGACTAATTGAGGGATGCATTAGGTAGTTGACCGCCAGCATACAACTTAACAAATTATGACATGAATCTTTTAATATATTATGATAATGCTAGGGTGTTCCTTCTAAGTGATGCACTGTATAACGAAAATGCAACAAAAAAATGTGCAAGATCCACTACACTGACATTCGGGTCCAATATTAATATACTAGGGTTCTCATATCACTGATGGATATGAGCAAATAAACTAGTCCTTGAAATTAGAATTATGATAGAAACATATAATATTGATATTCTTACATGCAAATTAATAAAATTAATATATATTATTATTCATAGAAAGATAAATATTCTATGTATTCAAAAAACTAAATGCAAGGGCATATACAAGGTGGACTATGGGGGCACGTGCCCCCCTTCTAAAAAATAGGATGTCTAATTCAAGATTTAAAATAAAATAAAAAATAAGCTAGACATATGTGGTAGTCAATCATAGGTATTGTATGGCTTGCAGCAAAACCGTTATGGCCATCGGTAATAAAGCACACTATGGTGATGCCTACCTATAGATCAAGCAGTCCAATCAACAACATGACGGTGAACCAAGCAATATCCATGCCATCATATACCAATCTATAAAAAATTGTAGCAAATCCTAGTAAATGCTAATTGTGATATTCTTTAACTTTGTCTATATTAATTTTAAAATCAAATCACACATGTTATCAATATCATATATTTTATAAATAAATAATTAATGTTGTAGAAATTGAAAGTAAATGCAAAATTTTAAAAAAGTTTGAATACTATTTTTTTTTATTTCAATATATCATAATTGGTATTTATTTGATTTACAAATAATTTATAAATTTAGATAAAATAATTATGGCTAGTGTTCGTTCATTTTTTTGCTTTAAAATTACCTATGCTTATCCAAGCTCAAAAGAAAAAACGTTTAGGGAAAGTTTGTCAAATAAATTTAGGCTTCATTTGGGACGGCTTTCTTACTTCTTTCTAAAGCAGTTTTTTAGTAAAAAAAATTAATTTTTGTACTAGAGAACTACTTTAAGAAGCAATAAGAAAGCTGTCCCAAACGAAGCCTTAGGCTCCATTGAAAAAAATTTCTGTCTCTTCCATTGACTAAATGAATTGGAAAAAAAGTTAAGGGATTGATAGTTTAAGATTTAAATTATGATATTTAAGTATAAACATACTAGAAATGATGTAGATGTGATTGCAAATATGAGCTCGAATGATAATATTATAAAAATTAATATAATTGAAAATAAAATTATAACTTTAAAGATTATTATTAAGGATAAAATTATTAATGTTATAAGTGCTTATACTCCTCAAATAGGTTTGGATATGTTTTCAAAAATAAAATTTTAGAATGATTTTGAATATATGTATATAAGTATATAAAAACATTATAAGTGCTTATATAAATGATGAATCATGAAGAATGCGTTTTTATTGAAAAAATTTAAATGAGCATGTTTGTAGAGTGGTAGAAGATTTTAAAAGTATTTATGGTGGATATGAGTATACAATGAAGATTTCTCTCTAACTTATAATTTTGTAATTGTTAATATTTTATTGAAAAAAAAAAATAACATCTCATTACTTATAAGAATGGACATATTAAAATTCAGATTGATTTTTTTCTTATGAGAAAATAAGATCATTTAGATTGTAAAATCATTCTAAATGAAATGTTATATACTCAATATCGACTTTTAGTTGTGAAAGTAAGATTCAAGATATTAAGATTTGAGTTGTTTGTGAGGAATAAAATATTTTATGTAAAAAATAGCTAGTAATGTTAAGAATTCTATAAATTATATGCTTAGACAATTAAAAGGAAAAGCTTTTAATAGTAAAACTAATTAATGATAAAATCAAAATGTTCAAAAAAAAAAAAAAATCAGAAGCTTTGATATGAAAGCTTAGATTGTGAATGATATAGAGGTGCCCATAAGGGGTTTAAGAAAATAATGTGATGCAAAAAATTTAGTTTTTAGTAATTTAATTTATATAATATATTATATATTAAGGAGGGCGAATATGTATATATACGTTAGCAAAGCAAAGAGATGAGAAGAAATTATTTAGCTTAAGTGAAATGCACTAAGAGTGAAGATAAAAAAGTTTTTTAAAAAAGAAAATATTCAATGTAAGTGGATGATATATTTTGATAAACTTTTCTATGAAAATTATGATAATATGATTTAATGACCTTAGCATCCTAAATGAAAATATAATTTTGTTTTTATCTAAATTATAGAGGCTTTAAAGAAAATAGAATGTTAAAAAATTATTAGACCAGATGATGTTCTAATAGAAGTGTGAAAATGCGTAGGAGATTATGAAATTTCTTAGCTTACTAAACTTTTAATGTGTCATACATTAAAATAATGGGAGAGAGCAATTAAGCATAGGTCACGACATGATATTAATATTTCTTAAAATCAATTTGGATTCATGCCAGATAAGCCTAATATGGAAGACATATATTTATTGAGAGATTCAATGAAGAAGTACATAGAGAGTAAGAATGATGTACATATGATATTTATTAATTTGGAGAAAGCATATAATGAAGTTCAAGAGAATTGCTTTGAAAGTTCTAAGAAAGAAATGAGTTATGAATACTTATATTCAAGACATTAAATATAAGTATACACGAGCTATTACTTGTATTCAAATATAAGGTGGCTTGACGAAATATTTTTCTATTTTAGTTACTTATATAAAAAATCATCTTTAAGCTCATATGTTTTTTCTTTAGTCATGGATGTTCTTTCCAAACATTTATAAGAGAATGCACCTTAGTGTATGCAATTTGCTGATGATGTTCTTTTTGTCGAGAGACTAGAGAGGGAGTTTATAAAAAACTTGATTTATTGAGGTCAACTTTATAGCCTAATGCTATGTTTTTGTTTGAGTAGTTCTTAAATCAAATACATGAAGTGTCAATTTAAGTAGTAATAAATCTACTTATGAGATTTCGACATTGGGTTATCAAGTCATTAATTACAAGAAGTGTATGTTTTAGATATGTTGGGTCTATTGTTCAAAGCGATGGTGAAATATATGAGGATATTATTAGTAGAATTCATGATGGATGGTTAAAGTGGAGGAATTCATCGGGCCTTTTATGTGATAGAAAAATACCCCTCAAATTTAAGAGAAATTTTATAAAATAGTGGTGAGACCTGTAATGCTTTATGACATGGAATGTTGGCCATTAAAAAGAAGCATAAAATTAAGTTAAGTGTTGTAGTGATGAGGATGCTGACAAGGGCAGAATCGGCCTTGACTCTTCGGAGGGGGGGGGGGAATTCCTCCCCTGGGGGCTAGGTGGTTCTGCCCCTAGATGCTGAGGTGACAAGTACAAGGATAAATGCTTATTATTGTTATTATTATTTATTTAATGGCCCAAACTAACCTAATTATTATTAATTAGTGGATTACTAAATAATATTCGGTTGAATTAAATGCTACCATCTTAATTTATGTTCCAATGTTTTGATTGATTTAAATATAATCATAAAAAAGCTCACTAAATCATTGGATTTGGATTTGGATCAACTATATAAATCTATAATAACACAAGAAGGAAATCTTTCTAGCATTTCCAATCATCTCTAACCTAACCCTTACTAATAACATAATGAGATGAAAAGTCATTCAACACCTCTAAATTATCTTATTTACGTAATGTCTTAATTAACATCTTATTTGAGATGACTTTCTTATTACTTTTTAAAGTAATTTTTTAGTATAATTTTTTTAACTAAAATGCTGCTTTAGAAAATAATAAAAAAAATTTTCCAAGTAAAATCTAAAATTTCATATTCTCAACAAACCCTAACTTAAAAGGAAAAACAAAATCTTACTACATTAAAAAAAAAAAAAAACGTTATGAAAAGCAAATTTTTTAAATATATTCACTATTAAATATTTTAGGTATCTCTCATCAACTCACATCACATGTTCATTAATTACACTCCAATATCGGCCCAAGAACCGTTACTGTCCGTTCGATCCTAATCGTCCAATTTCCATAAGAAAATCAATAACCACGTTTCAAAGCAAAACCCACAGCCGTTTCCATCGGATCAGACGGTCCACGTTCAACACGGCTGCCCCGAACCAAGACCAAAAGTACTTATTACGCATCGGCGCCTTCCACTGCTGCTCAATGTGACCAGAAAACTGTCGGAATGACCGCACCGTAAATGTTATGCGTAAAGAAGATTTCGCCGTTAGATATCGAAATGGACGTTGATCAAGCCGTGCATACGGATTGTTCCGTGCGGGATACGTGGAAATGGACAAAGAGCCGGTGCGGGGTTTTACCGAGTCCAACGACTTCCCCGAAATGCCCCTCTGCTTTGACGGAAATACCCTCCCTCAAGACGAATCTTCGTCTAGGTCGTCCTCCCTCTTTCTCTCTCTTTCATCAACGCTTTGCATTTGCATTTGAGCGATTCGGCTGTAGCAGGAGAGCACAAACGCGTGCTCTCCAAGCATCTATCGGTAATCAGATCCTCGAAACCCTAGATCTTCTCTCGGATCTTTCCCGATCTTAGCTCCCTTCGATCCAGATCGACGGAATTTCACGTGCCGTTTGCCATTGCGGGCGATTGCTGGAGTATTCTTGTTCTTCCGGCTCGATTCGCTGCTTGGATTACTTGGATTGGTCCTAGTTTTACCTACATTGCTGTATTTTAGTTGTTCCGGGTATTAAAATAGCTGGATCTGGGGATGAGGTGGAATTGCTGAGGCGTCGTTGATGGCTGCGCAACCGGAGAAGATGCATTTTCCTGCTGGCGAAGCGCTGCCGCCGCGGCAGTGGTTTCCGGACGAGAGGGATGGGTTTATCTCTTGGCTGAGGAGTGAGTTTGCGGCGGCGAATGCGATTATTGATTCGCTGGTGCATCATCTCCGGCTCACGGGGGAGCCCGGGGAGTACGAACACGCCATAGGATGCATACAGCAGCGGCGATGTAACTGGACACCTGTCATCTACATGCAGCACTACTTCTCCATCGGGGATGTGCTGCTTGCTCTTCACCAGGCTGGGTTGAGGAGGCAGCATACACAATATCAGAGGGAGGGGAAAAAGCCAAGTTCTTTTGGGTATAGGCAGGGACATCGGTCGGATAGTATTAGGGAGCATCATGGCTCTTCTTCCCCTTTGTCATCGGCTGCCTCTGAGCTGGCTCATTCGGAGAAGGGAAAGTATAAATCGGGATGTGGAGAAGATGGAAAAATATTGGGGGGAGATCAGTCATCAGGAGGAATGGGCTTGTCGGTGGCGGCTGTGGTTCGAAAGGATGGCGAAGGTAAGTAGTGCTTTCACTTCGGTTATTTTATTAAATATCCACTATTAAGTTCAGTGATAGTTGGTGAGTATCTTATAATTTGCCCTGTGATTGTCTACCTCTTTCTTTGTAAAAGAAACTGAGAAAGGCTAATCAAAATTTATCTTTTTCATGTTTGATTGGTGAGAATCATAGAGTAAGCGAACTTAATGGATGTGAAGGACGCAAGTGTTTCAGAAGGCTCTTGCATTTTCAATATTCGTCCTGCTAGTTTTATTATTATATTCAGTTCCTAAATAAAATTGAGGCCCTGATAAGCATTGCCCAAATGGCTTTTTCATGCAAATCGCTTTTGTTCCATTTTATTTTACTGTTTATGTTTCACTTTCTTTCAGTCATTTTCATTTGAACAAATGGTAGCCTCCGCTAATGAGTTTGAGATGACAGTGAGTGTTCTACTAATGCATTAAAGATTCATCACATCACAAGGAATGTCGTAAAGGCTCTACTTGACAAAGTTGAGATTATTATTTTGCAAGTGGTTGGCAAATATATTAATTCCATTAACAATAGTATCTTATTTTCTTACTTCTCAGCCTCTCCGGTTAAATAATAGTATGTAATTCACCAAGTCACAATGAATAACCTTGAAGTTCTGATAAAAGTTGCTTAAAGGAGTTATTTTAATACAAATCACTTTTGTTTCATATTTATTTATCGTTTTACTGTTTCAGTTTCACTTTCTTTCAGTCATTTTCGTTTGAACTAATGGCAGTCTGAGTGAAAGAATTTTGAAATGAGAGTGAGTGTTCTATTAATGCATTAAAGATTCTCTTAATCACAAGTAATGTCCTAATTGCTATAGTTGCTTAATTAAAATTATTGTTTTGCAAGTGCTTCTTAAGTATATCAGTTCCAGAAACAATAGTTTTATTTCCTTGTTCCGTGGTCCTTCCACTTAAATATCTATGACTTCCAACTTATATTGACCCTTACAGAACCTATTCCTGCAATGATGAGCAAAGTTAGGAGAAATTTTGCGTGATGACCTCTACTTTTATTACTCTCCTAATGCTTAGTATTTTATTGTTTTTACATTCGCAGGGACTAATGGTACTTCTAGTTCAGAGATGGATGACAGACAAACGAATGAAGAAAATTATGGCCAGATGGAGCCTGCTGTTGTTGAAAATTGCCATGACCAGCTCGTGAAAGGTATGCTACTTAATGTATGTTTATCCATGGAATATTTGGAAGAGCTTGAATAGAAATTGTATAGAAGAACCTCAGTGGCATATATGTGTCCCAACAAGAGATAAAGGCCAAACTAGAATAATTTGTTTTTCTATCATTTACTCTAAAATCAGGAAAGCTCCTGTGACCCTGCTGTGCTAGTATATGCTGTTAAATATTCTTGAAGAACATCGAAATCTTGTGCTGATTATTTCTGTTCTATTAGTCTTCATGGCTGCAATGAAGTCGTTACGGAAAATTTATATGAATTTATAAATTAGTTCGACAAAACTATTCTGTGCAAACATTTATTCTTTCCTGTTCTCTGATGATTTGGAACTCTTTGATTTTATGAAAATTGTGTTATGATTTATGGAGTAGATATTGTATGTCCGATCTAAGTTTATCAAGTCAATCCAATGAGATTGGCTTAGTCCTGTTGCTGATTTGGGCCTGGTTGCCTAGTGAAGCCAAACAATTCATTGGATTAAGTAATTCATAAGTAGTCGTTCAATAGGATTCATCAACTACAATTCACTTGAGAAGTGGCTATACAATCAACAAGAAATAGCTATCTAAGGCAAATTATCCACCAATACTAGGATGTTAGTGCTTCCTCAGTGTTATGCAATATTAAAAGGTCTGCATTGCTTGACAGTTGTGTCTAGTCAATCAATACTTGGTAGTTGGTACTTGTCCTTTTAATCAATATTTGGCTAAGTGTACTCTTTAATCAATATTTGGCAAATTATCCACCTATCTAGAAGGCATAATACGAGAGCAGGGCTACACATCCAACTACAAAGATGTTTGATTACTTAAATAATAGTAATTTCTTGGACAACTTAGTCTTCAAGTTGATATCAAGTTTAGTTCGAGTGAGTTTGGCATAACACATTAAAAAAAAAAAAACTCTACCAATCAGAACTCCACAAAGAAAGGTAAACTTTATCCACCACAATAAATTAGATAAGTTTAAAATAAATGATAATTCCTAGTGGAATTATTCTAATATGACTTTACATTTAAATATATCTTACCAACACAAATAACAAAATTCTACTTAGTTCTTATCCATCTCTAATCTAAAATCCAATTAAATGGTCCAACATAATGAACTCTCCATCAAGCTCTCAATCAAACAAAACTTTCTCAGACTCTCAATAGTAGCCTCAACAACATTCACCTGTGTACTCTATGAGCACTCTGAGCTCCAATCTACTGCAAGTACCATGTACATGCGAGCAAGCAAATAAAAACATTTGCTCAATATATAAAAATAAAACAACTGCTGGCTAGTAAGCGTAAAAAAAACGACTGTAGGCTAGTAAGTGTCAAACTAGTGAACAAGCATGCTAGTAAACGACCGAAATCTAAAGTCTAGTGTCAGAGGCTAGTGCTAAGAGAAGAACTGTCATTGTACACAAAACAAGGTGCTAACGCTAGTGTCGGGGCAATGAAATGTGTAAAGCTATGCTGTCACTAATTTAAGTCCTATATGTCACTTTTAATAAAAGCTGTAAAACCTACAGACAATCATTTGCCTAAGTATATTTATTAAGTGAACCAAATAAACACCTGGAATTCCCCCGACCACTTCTAATAGAAGCTATAAGTCCAACTTTAGCGCCTATTGACTGGTCTTAATCGAATGTTCTCAATTGTAACTGAGAGTAGTACTTAACCATAGGAGCTTGTATCTATAGGAACTTGATATTAGATTTTAAAATTCTCTCAAAATAAGAGCATAGTATCTATATTTTGATATGCTTTCGACTCAAAACAAACTTTAACTGAAAAGCTAGGTGTGAATCTTCAGAGCTCCCAAAATTTTCATAAATTGGGCAGAATAATTAAAATCAAAATCCTAAGTTTATTGGGAATGAGATTTATACAGTGTAACTGCATGCCAATATGTCGGCTTTTATACAAACACTGTGTTCTCTCTAGTATTTTCCATAGTCTGTTTGGTGTAACTCATTACCGTTGGTTTCAACTTAGCCCATATAATTTAAATCAACATTTATGTAGTTCAAAACCGCTATCACAGTGCGAATTGCTAATTTAAGTGCTACTACCCCAACTATAGTACTGTGACCTCTCCTTGTCACCTCTTTGTTTGTAGTACTTTCTTTCCTTTTTTTAGATCTTTTAAACAATTATGGAATTAGATCTTATGGGTTGATTTTTACCATGGTTTAAAATTGCGCAATAAGAGGCGCGCCTCAGTGCAATTTCAGACTTTTAAGCCTCAAAGCCTATGCAATGAGGGTTGGCATTGAGGCGTATGCCTCATGTTCACTGAGACGCGCCTCGCCTCATGTTTTAGAGGCGTCCGCCTCTTAAAATTAAAAAAATCCCTAACCTAATAAGATTACACAATTGGTCTGTCTGCTTGGTACCGTTTGGTATAGCTCGGTATTGCAAGGTACATGCTAGGTACTGCTCGGTACCACTCGGAACAACAATGCTTGGTACCACTAGGTACAAGTCGAACCCCACTAGGGGGCAGCGTTCCCTTGGACCCCCGGCTGCCCGGCATATTGTTGTATTCGTTGCTATTTATTTTTGGAATTATATGTGATGTGAAACCAGGAATTGAATTTAGAAACTTAATAAAATATTGTTCAAGTGATGAAATTGCAAGCTTAATTTTGTTCTCAATTAAAATTTTTCGGAGATCTTAGAATTTGACTATGGCTAGGCAAGAGCTTACACCTAAATTAGCAAGATCAAGAAAATAACAACTGTAATAAAAGTAAAGCAAATGAAAAGCCAACTAGAATCCCGCGGTTAACAAAGCGATTGTCTCACCTTGAGGCCGCTCTCATTTACCTACTTCTAGGCTTGTTGGGAGAAGAAGAACCACACAAATGATGAGACCACTCCTAGGGCGAGGGTGCCGTAGATCCGTAGGGAAGGAGAGGTCGGCGCGGGTCGTGGAGGTGGTGCAAAGAGACGCCCTTCAACGATCCACGTGTAGACAGAAAAATGATCGTCGATGGATTCCACTAGAGCGGGTAGGATCCGGTCCAAATAATCCTCGACGGTGTCGTCGAAGTCGAATCCGACGTCGAAGAAGGGAGATCGGAGGATGTTCACTCGTCCGCGGTTGTCGTATTCAAACCCGAAATTCCACTCGGGAACCTCCATGCATCCTTGGAGAGGTGAAAGGGTGGTCGCCGGAACTAAATCTCCAAGGAGGAGAGATGGGGGGCGGCGGGTTGAAGGATGGATGGGGAGGCCGGCGGTGGAGGTGGGGTGAGGGGAGATGGGTATAGAAAACAATAACAAAAACTGAGAATAATTTCAGCTTTGGGGAATTTTGGGGTGGGGGGGGGATTTGAATTCCATGTTGCTGGAGATGGGTTCGAGTGCCTTGATGAAATGGGATTATTAGAGGTTGCAAATCTTTCTTTAGATGAGCCAGAGTTGGAAGCAATGATATTCAATGATGATGATATTGAAGGCCAAAGACCAACATCTGAATCTAATTCTATCATTCCCTCTATTGAGTAGTTGAACTTTCATATTGTACTAAATAGTTTTTTGGTTATATTTTTGTGGTTGTACTAGACATTTTGTACTAAACATCTTTATGTTATGAGCTAAACAAGTTATCATGACATTGATTTAATATTGCTTGCCATTTTTAATATAATATTACCTTAATTTATATATATTATATTTAAAATTATTATGCCGTGTCCACGCCGCACCCGTGTCCTATATTTTTAAAAAATGCCGTGTCCCGTGTCCGTGTCGTGTCCGTGTCGCCGTGTCCGTGTCCGTGCATCATAGGGCTACAATAAGTGCTACTTCCCTCATAGGGGTACAAAAGGAAAACGTGAAATAAAAATCATGAAAAGAAAAACTAAAGCATCAAAAATAAAGGCTCTGAATCAAGGCCGTCGATCGGCGTCCCCGACGATGGTACACGTGTCGAAATCTGATGCCCTCATCAATATGTTAATGAAAAAAATACTGTGATTTGGGAAAGATAAAATTTGAGTTGAACTATATTTCATATTATCTTATTATTGGGATATTTTGATTTCACTTCATAACTTGTGCCTTTTTATGTTTTATATTTTTTGCTCATTAGTATATAAAAAATTTATCATTTTATGTTTACGCAATCTTTTGATTTTGAAGCTTATGCCTCAAAACGCCTTGAGGCTTACGCCTCACCTCACGAACGATAAACGCCTCAATACCCGATTACGCAATTTTAAACATTGATTTTTACCATGGAAATTATTTAATAATGTATTGATACCTACTATTTTTTAGCAGTCTTATAGATTCTGAGAAGTTTCTTATTTGATTTTTTTTATAGGCTATAAATAGGACTCATAAAAAATGCAAATTTAATGCAATAGTGAATATTAAAAAATCCATATTTTTTTTTTCTATGCTTGCTTGTTGATAATGTAATTTTCAAGCCCGTCATAGGTGTGGATAATTACGTCCATGGGAAAAGTTCATCCTATCAGTATAGGACCTGAGTCTTCTCTTTTGGGCGACTTCTATCTTTGTACTTACCTTTTGAATTATTTAGTCGTTTGTTGTGCATGTGTGATTTACATGTTGAAATGAGGTATGCGGTACGTCAAATTTTATGCATTTGTTGTTTTTCATGCGATATTTTATATTTGATGATTTCTAAATTATCTTTGGGATTAACAAAGCATGTTTAAAAATCCTTTCATTAAAATTGATGAGGTTTTGCTGAAGTTATGAGTAAATTGAATGTTTTTTTTTTTTTTCTTCTCATTTTAAGGTGCCTAGGAAACTTTAGACCATTAATTGCCCTGCATCAAGAGCTTTTACTTAAGAGACCTTTGCTAAGACAACTTTTGAGTATTGGTAACCTCGAGTGTTTGACCAATTATATAGCAGGTATAACATGGTTCTCCTTGGTCCACATTCCTTATGAAACCTTTATTTGCTATATTTCCCTTCTATTGTCCATCTTTGACAAACCCATCTACTGGTACTTCGAAACTTAATCTTGATTTTTTATTATACAATGGGGATTGTTTATAACTTATAGGATCTTAGTATATTGCGCCTTAATAGTGATTTCCAAGTTATTCATAGATTAGTAAAATACTTGTTATCGCATTGCTGAAACTTTAATACATCCTGTAATATTACTATGAACTGATTTATATTTTCCTATCTGACATTCTTATTTTTTCTTTATTATTATTTGACTTGATTTTGGTCACTTCATTCTATTTTATTGCATTTGGTTGAAAGGAAAGGTTCTCATGCTTGATGCATTCTCTTTTTTCTTTTCCAGAAACAAAAAATGATCCTCTTCCACTTGATGGTGGCGATCAAAACCTAAAGCAAGATGGAAATCAGGAACTTATTCCAGTTCCCAAAATTTTTGTGGGAAATGAAACAAGTGATGGAAAGATGGTGGGGGCTCTTTAAATTAGTTGGATATATTGATCTTGATTTTTTTTTTGGAAAAATTAGCTTTGGCAAGAAAGTATGTTTATCGTAGTTCATATACCCTATGAATTTCTGATGAGCATGATAAACTTCTGCAGGTCAATTTTGTTGAAGGGCTTAAGTTATATGAGCAATTGTTTGATTGCTCAGAAATCACAAAATTGATTTCTTTGACAAATGACATGAAAGCAGCTGGGAGAAGGGGAGATTTTCCAGGCAAGACTTTTTTTTTAAAAATCAAATTTTGTTCTACAATTACATAAGAAAGACAACTATCTGACTATGTATACGCCATTGCCAACATTTCTTGACATAGATATTCGTTAACCCTTCTTGTTTTTAATAATAAGGGTAAAGACAAAGATATTGTTTCATTCAGCGCGTTCATTTACTTCAGGGATTTTCTTTCGAAGTTTCACATATATTGTAAAATTGCTCTCTATTAGTTGACAGCATATTATACCTGTCTTTGAACGATGATAAGCAGGCCACACTATGGTGCTATCAAAGAGGCCAATGAAGGGACATGGCAGGGAAATGATTCAACTGGGCATCCCTATCTCCGAAGGACCTGTAGAGGATGAAAATGAGATTGGTTCCTTGCTGGGTAAGTTCTACATTCTTCTATATATTGGTGCTCAAATTCTATAATCAATATACCTGATTTTAGTTGTAAAACATTGTAAAAATTGCACTTATAGAGAGGAAAGTGGAGCCTATTCCCAAGTTACTACTTGATATTTTTTATCGCTTGGTGCAACTGCAAGCTTTTTCTGCTAGTCCTGATTTTTGTGTTATTGACTTCTTCAATGAGGTACATGAGGAATCAAATTATATAATGCTTTGAAAATTTGAATAATTAGGGGCAAGCCTGACATTATGCATACGTGTGCAGGGTGATCATTCGCAACCCCACATTTGGCCCTCATGGTATGGCAGACCCGTTTGTAATTTATTCCTGACTGAATGTGACATGGTCTTTGGCCGGGCAATTGGCACAGATCATCGAGGGGATTATAGAGGTTCTCTCAAGCTTTCCCTGAAAATAGGGTATGATTTTGTTTCTTCGATTAATTGGGTATTCGTGTTTGCATGCTTGCTTCCATTTATTGCATTTCACAGTTTTAAGTGGTGGCATATAATATTCATTTCATCAGAACGCTTTGGTAATACTAAATTTTTAAGTTTGAGAGAAATGAAATTTTATTTCCCTTGTTCATTTCTTTTTGATACATGAGATTGGGATGGCTTTGTAATTAGAGGATTTTAATAAACCTTTGATTATAATTAATGAACCTTCTAAAATATATAAGGAAAAATAAGAAACAAATAAAGGGAAAGAAATTTGAACAAACATCCAAAATCTCTACTTACTGAAAACATAAAGACTTTCTTATTTGAAGAGATATTTTTAGATTTCCGAGACATAGAAGGGAGAATAGTGAATATCCACATTTTCGCTGAAGTGTTGTAGATGTCAATCATTCATTGCATGGACTTAAAATGTTTAATGTTATCAGTTATCACATTATACTGGCTTTGTAAGAATATACATTGTTTGAAGAATTGTAGCGTGTATATGGGCTTCATGAGTTTTTTCTCTAATGTCTCTTTGACAAAATGATTTTTAATTTATGCATGTTTTGTTCTGTTATGGCGAACAATATTCTTTGTAATACTTGTGACATTTTTGTTATAAAAAAACATCTTCATAAAAATTTTAAGTGGCATTTCTAATTTTCAAGCAGCTTTACTAATACGTCTTGGAAGCGAAAATAACAAATAAAAAAGAAGAAAAATGTAGGAACACCACGATAAGATTGATTTTTGGATTATCTCTTCACTAATAAAACAATACAATTGATCTATTATTCGAGAGGTAGATCAACTCTCCCACAAGCCCTAGACGCCTCTAGGAATTCACTACACAAGGAAAATAGAACTCACCGATAGCATACACTAAATCCTAGACAACTCCCCTTAAATAGCCCTAGAACACAATAACATAAATAGAACCTTCCTAATCAGCATAAACATAATTTAAGAAACCTTCCTAAATAATTAGGCCCTTCCTAATTGGCCTAAACAAAATTTAGGAAACCTTCCTAATCAAATTAGTTGCATAAAAACCTTTCTAATTCTTACCCTTATTTACATAGTGAAATATTAAATTTAAAAATAACCATAAATCATATCGTATGCATATATGTAATAATTATATCATATCATAACATTTTCTCTAACTAATAAAATCGTCACATGAGACACCGTATAAATAGTATCAATGAAAGTATTTTAATTTTCATTTTCTTTTCCAAAACCTTTTCCAAAACCTTTTCTATTTCACTCGCGCATGTACATCGAGTTCCCAACCAGTGCCATAAATGGGTTGGTTTCATCAATCAATTATGCATATGCAAGAATATCTATCTAGTGTTTTCATTCATATAACATTCATTAATTTTATATAATAATATGAAACACAATATGCTAATTATCATATGTTTGAAGATGAGCATTCATTGAATATGAGAAAGATAATTTATGCTTTAACCTGCAATTAAATAAGTATGTGTCACTATCATTCTATGCATTTAATTTTGAAGAAAACCTTTTTTTTTTCATTTCATAATAAACAATATATAGCTTGTGCTAACTTTTGTAACTCTATGTCATCAAGCTCAATTTGATCAATTATTTTTAATGGAGATAACACATAAATAATTTGCAATATTGATAAGCGATTAAATACAATTAGGACAAGCAACACCATTGCTACAATTTAAAAACACGAGTACTCACTTTGACTTCAAATATTTTAGGGTTTCACTCTTACCCCTTTGCTTCTATGACGATATTTTTAACACCTACAAAAAGAACTTATTGTCAAAATTTTAAATGATAATTTGTTCGTAAATTTTAAATGTATTATCTTATTTGAAAATATAATTATCTGATAATGATTCTATTTCATGAATAAAATCTCATCAATTCATCTCATTTTCTTTTCTTTCTTACTTAAAAAATTAATATTGATTTAAAAATAATAACTTAAATAATAAATAAATTCCTTAAAACTAATTGTTATTCTTCAATTGCCAATGAACTTAGCCTTCGACCGCATTGGTGCCTTTCCTTTCTCGTTTGACCCTATGGACATGGGCCCCACCCGACCTCTACACTTTCCTCTTCCACATGACTCCTCTCGCTTGACACTCATGCTCTCTTATAGATTTTGATCGTCTCCTCGTTTCATCTCTCTCATGTCTCCTAGCGATTGAAATCCTTCGCCTTCCTATGCGAGAACAAACCGACGAGCTCTTCGTCCCCTACGTCTTCTCTTGCGACTTCAAGCATCGGAATCGACACTCGTTTATCTTCCTTGCGACTCGAAATCGGCATACTCGAAATTGGCATACTCGATTGCCTTCCCACGACAACCTTCATTTTCTCTATGGGACGGAACGAGCGATTGTTGGTGCTGCTTCGTCTTCTCGCACGAGAACAAACAAGAATAGCCACTTTGTTGACTCAATGTGGCAATGGAACGAGCTGTCTTGTTGAATGCGGTCGAACCAATTGCAGCTAGTTTGAGGAATGAAAAATTAAGAAGTGTAAGTTTTTAGGACAATTTTCCAATTTTTAATTATTTTTTAATCAGACATGAAAGCCATGTTGGATGTGTGCTGGACATTGCATACCCCCTTATTTTGATGTGTTGGTGCATCATAGATTAAAATTCTAGAATATTTGATTGACTTATGCTTTTCTTGAAACTTGCAATTTCCTTACATATGAAAATATACAAAAAGTACAATTAACTGTTCAAAAATATATCACCATCGTCCTTCAAAAGAGACCAAAAAGAAGAAGGAAAACTATCACTATCACTATGCTTCCATACAAAAATACAAGTTAGGGCAAACAATGCACAAAAATCTGCCACCTTGATGCACTGATGGGGGTGTGTATTGAACGATAGCCTGCTGGAACTGGAACAAAAATCCAAGGCCCGACTTACGCTTTTCTTATCATTTAATAAGCAATTTTGACTGCTGTGAACTTTCCATTTCATACTCTTAACTGTAGATGGTTATTGAAGTCCACCCACCCTATATTATCATGAGGACTCAATGATAGATTTAATAAATTTGCAGTTAGAACATCTATGATATATGAACCTGAGTGATGAAAATGCTTATGGTGAATTTGGTTAAAAGTAGGTAATGATAGAGTAAGAGATGCATTTGTTGGAGAGACAATGAGAGTAGTGTAATTGAACATCGTAGAAAATGGGCTTTAGCTTGGGCATTTGCGGCAAATGACAGAAGATGCAGCAAGAGGTCAGGTAGAATTAATTTGAAGGGTTGGGGGTTTGGGAAATGTTTAGATCAATGTTAGCATTTATAGCAGCTGTCCAAAATGAGGTAAACACCTCATGTATTACTACTCTATAGGACTGGCTTTTATAACGATATATCAAGCAATCTGTTGTGGAATTTGTGCGTTCAAGATTCACTTTCTGATTATGAAAATTGAATAAGACACAATATCCATATTTTTCTATGATCTGCAGAAATGTAGATGAGCTGAGATATCTTTGAACCTGCCATAACTTGTTACCACAAACTAGAAAATCTGCACTAAAATTTTTGATAGAATCAAAACCCCAAAATGCTGTTAATGATTAATTAAGTTAATTTTTTTTACTGTAATCTGGTAAATGCTCTTTCTTTTGAACTCTTTCAACTGAGAATGTTTTCTTGCAGGTCTCTTCTGGTTATGCAAGGCAAAAGTGCAGATATAGCCAGGCATGCCATTCCCTCTATTCGCAAGCAGAGAATCATTCTAACATTTGGAAAATCTAACCCCAAAAGACCTCCACCCATAGAAAGCTCTCGCATCCCTATCTCCACCGTCTCCACGCAATCATGGGCTTCACCATCAGCCAGGCCAAGTGTCCCTCGCCATTCTTCGTTGGGTTTAAAACATTATGGAGTTGTCCCTGCAACTGGAGTCCTGCCACCTCCGGCCGTTCGCCCTCCTTCAAATGGTATACAACCATTATTTGTTGCCCCAACCCAAGTTGCTCCAGCTGCTGTTCCTTATCCCTCACCTGCCCCAGTGCCTCCAGTATCAGCTGGATGGCCCATTGTAAGTCCTTCAATGCATCCCGGACCTCGACTTCCAGTCCCCGGAACCGGTGTTTTCCTCCCGTCGTCCGGCTCCAATCATTCTCAACCACAACAGCTTCCTTTCTCATCATTTTCCGAGGATACAAGCCCTTCTTTGGAGGTAGAATCAAAACCTGAAAATCTGAAACTTGCAGAGGACAAACCAAGCAGCCAAAATGGCTCTTCTCAAAGTATTGTCACAGAAAGCATGGAGATTCAACCAGACTGCAATGGAAGCATAGAAAATGGTCCTCCTGCAGCTGGTCTGAAAGTCATTTCCAAGGAAGAAAACCAAAATTTTACCCACATCAAGAAGAAGACATCAAGCAAACATTGACTGTAAGAGCTATAGAGTCAAAAGAAGGAGACAGAGGAAACTGTTTATATTCTAAAATCTGGTAAAATATAGTTCAATATCTGCATGAGCTTGGGTCAAATGTAAAGAGCGGCAGAAGAGCTGATGATGGCCAATTCCTTATTTCGTATGTATCCTTTTATTTAATTTCTGAGTCTGTGATATTGGACATTATATTATATTTTTGTAGTTGTAGAATCAAATGGTTGGACAATTTTAATCTTGCTGTGATCTGTAGCTGAACTGCTATTTAGTCTATTTACAGGATTGTCTCCATAACATTGTTAGCAAGAACATAAACATCCTTTGAAGATGTATTATTTAAAGATATCTATTTAATCATATTTAAGTAATATAACATTAAATTATAATTTATTTTATATATATATAGGACGGTTTTTTTACTGGTTCTTAAAGTAAATTTTTTTGTATTAAATTTTAAATTTTTTATTAAAAAATTGTTTTAAGAAGCATTAAAAAATGGGGCAGATGCACCAATAAGCCAATTTTATTTTAATCCCCAAAGTTGAAGTTTATGGGCTTGGGAAAAATAATTTTTATTTTTATATTATTGTGTGTTTCGTATATCTAATATATGGTTAAATTTAAATATTCTTATTATATTAATTGGCTATGATGATTTCTAATTAATCAAATTAAATTATAAATATAGTGGTTTAGTTTTTATTTATTTATTTTTAAATTTGATTAAGAGTTTTAGTTTTTTAAACAATGAAAATTTAAGTTTTATCTTAGAGTAAATTTAAATATTGATTAATGATAAAAATATAGTTAAATATATTTCGGTGGTTATGTAATAATAAATAATAATTTAATCATTCCATCAGTGGACGAAATCTAATTAGAATGAAAGCTGGTTTTCTAAGATCTAAATGGGCTCACCCGGGAACAATTATTACGTCCTCCGACCGGACGTAGAGGAACGTCCGGTCGGAGGCAAATTCCCGCCAAAAAACGAGTTGTACCGAGCAAATACCGAGCAATATCAAACAATAAAGAAGAATACCATCATTTGAAGACCCAATACCGAGTTATACCGGGCTTTACCGAGCAAATACCGAGTTATACCAAAGTTGTACCGAGTTTTTCCCAGAAAAACTCGGTACAACTCGGTATTTCTTGGTACAGCTCGGTATAACTCGGTATTGGTCTTCAGAGAACGGTATTCTTCATTATTATCAAATAATACCTAGTTGTACCGAGCAAATACCTAATTTTTGGACGGGAAATTGCCTCCGACCGGACGTTCCTCTACGTCCTTGCACCGAACGTAATAAAAGTTCCTCACCCGGGCATGGTTTGTTGAACAGATGCGTTAAAATATGTGTGGATGGAATGAAAAAATTATTATTTAATATTACATAATTAAAAAGATAATATTAAATATAAATATAATATTATAATAAGATAAGTAAATTATCTAGATAGACATAAAATTTAATCATAGAAAAGCTAAATCTCAAATCTAAACATAAATAAAAAAAAATAATAAAACATGTAAAGTAAAAAATTAAATAAAGGTTGTAAATTTTTTGAGAAAAATAATTAATAAAGTTATAAAAATAAGTCCTAATTCATTATTACTTATCATTTATAATAACTTTTAATTTTTATTAAAAAAGAACGCAAATAAAAAATTCTATTTATTTTGATTAAAAACCTAAACTTTACAAAAAACATTTTGTGCGCGAAAAACCGGGTAATGAAAATCTTCTTTGGTCTTGAGTATGCTCGAGGGTTTCGATATCCAGGTTTGCGCCGCTTGCGTACATCCTCCTTCCATCGCCAGAGGGCTTCCCTCCCGATTGGCGCCTTCTCCACTGGATTTTCCACCACTCCAATACTCCCCACGACTGGTCTCTTGCGGGGGCCGTCTCTATGCTCCTTAATGTCCCCGCCTCTTCGTCCAAACCGACCCCGTTTCCCGGTAACATACTTCTCTCCTAACCAACAAGCTTTCGTTTAAAGCTGAATCTTTCGAGGGAAAAACATCGGGACCTCGGCGCTTATTGGCTATTCGTTGGTCCTGTCCCTATTATGAACGGCTGCTTTAAAGCATGTTGCGACTATGGAGTTAAAAGGGTCTCTGTCGCTTTCTCGCTCGGATGGCTTTTTCTTACGCAAATTCTCGACTGGAAGAAGATCTCGAGATGTCGTTCGAGGACCACTGTTCCTGTTGGCAAACCTTCATCTTACAGCGATGTCCCCAAAATTCAATCCGAACGTGACGAGGATGCTCGATTCCCGGTATGGATAAAAAATAGCTTGACTTCCCTTCTGGCTCTCTGGACTCAACTGGTATTTCTAAAATCTCCAGCTATATGGTATTGCCGATTCTATTGATTCTCTTACAGCAAATCGTTCTAGATTAACGTTTGCTCGGATTTGTGTGGCTTTATTACGAAAGACTCCGATTTTGCCGGATGAAATTCGAATTGAAAATTGAAGGAGAGATTTAAATTTAAAGTTTTAGACGATGGAAGCCTGAAAAAATGTGAAGCTCGCGGGTCCTTGATCATCCTTTTTCTCTATGTCCAAACAACCTAAGCCCACAAACATTCTCCACCACAGTCTTCAAATCGCGCAGAAGACACTTCCAGACATCGCCGTAACCTCCTTAACGATCCCCACTCTAAAAAATTCCTTACCCCCTCAACCCAACAACTCTAGCAACCCTCTCCTGCCTCTGCTCCCAACTCCAGGATTCAGCGGTCCAGCGTGGACTAACCAAACTTGAATGTCCAAAACTCTGTTCCTGAACAATTACAGACAACTCAATCCGCAGATCAGTTGTTGGTTATTCAACAATCTGCATTGACAATTTGAATCCCAACAACCCTAAAACTGCTCTTCTTCCCAATCTCAAACTCTCAACTGATGAACCTCTTCATCAGGTTCCCTCTGCTCAAACTTAAGTCAACCACCTAAAATTCCCCTCTTAAACAAGTTTGCCTCTTGCAAACAAGAAGACCAAAAATCCTCCAGATCCTCAGACTCCATATCAGAGAAGAGAGCTCATCCTTCTCTTTTGCGATGTGACCCTTCCCCCAATCTGAGAATCAGAACCCTCTTGATAAAAAAACTCATAAACACAGATCTTCTAGTTGAAGAAAGAAAATCTACTATCAAGTGCAAAGCCACCGAAAGCAAAATCGGCCAGAGGCCAAAGTCACAAATCATAATGTCCTTAACCTAAATTTGCTAGTTGAATGTTAAGGGGGTCAATAACCCTGACAAAGTCAGTTTTTGCAAGTCTTTTGATTTCTTCTTTGAATCTCAAGATGTTATGCATTTTGGAAGCAAAAATCTCTCTTGCTTCTTATGATGATCTGTGGTTTCTTCGTTCTCATCGCCTTTTTGAGAATGAAGGAAATTGCAACAATTTTGGACTCTGTTCTGGCAGGATAATGGATAAAATGGATGAGTCGGTTTTATCCTTTAATCCTATTCTTCCTCCTTTCCAACAATCCATGTATTCTATCTGTGCGGATCTGCCCTCCGATTTTTCTTACTGTGTTTATGCTGCTAACTCTATGGAGGACCGGAAAAAACTATGGGATCAGATCATTGCTTCTTCCCCCCCTTAGACAAACCTGGGTCATTTGGGGAGATTTTAAACTGCTACAAATGAAACTGATAAAGTGGTGGCAATGCTTCTTCTTATGTATGTTGGTGAACTTAATAGTTTCATTTTTTAATTGCGGGTGCAAAGATCTTCTTCCACGGGTCTACACTATATTGTACAATCAAAGAGTGGATAACCCCCATCCACATCAAGTTGACAGAGTTCTTGGTGAACAATGCATTATTGTATGTTTTTTCCTAATGCTAATTATAGCGTGGAATCATCATCTAGGTTCTGATCACTCCCTATATTTTTCACATTCGTTCCTCATGAAAAGCTTTATCGGTCAGAATTTATGTAAAAAAATTATCTGATAAATTTGAGGGTATTGGATGATGTTTTTTCTGATTTCTCATCAAGAATTGCTAGAAGCCCCATGGCTTCTTTTGCCCACAGCTTACAAACTCTTAAGAGGTCTTTAAAAAATAGAAATTGGGCATCCTCTTCTTATCTTTCTAATGCTTTATTGGAAATTAAAAGCAAGCAAAAACAATGTTTGGAGCAACTACAAACCCAACCTCTTGATTTGGTTCTAAATCAGAATTTGAAGAATATTAATGAGAAGCTTGCAACTTTTCAAAATCATTGGACTTCTTGGTTAGCTCAACGAGCTAAAGTGTCATGGCTCACCAAAGGGGAAGATGACCTTGGGTTTTTATTCGCCCATATTAGAAGCAGAAACAACAAGAACAACATCAAGGAGATCTATACTCCTGAAGGGCATTTCACTAAGTTTAATGACATTTCTGCTGCTATCATTAAACATTTTGAGGGATTATTTAATACTCCTCACCCTGCCCTTCAACTTCCACTGGATATTCCTCATGGCAAGCTGCTGCCATCTCACTTTGGCAATAACTTGGTGACTCCTTTGACTTTTGAGGAAGTCAAGAAGGCGGTTTTTGATGGCAATGAAAACACAGCTCCTGGACCCGATGGTTTTACATATGCTTTCTATAGAAAATCTTGGCACATTATTGGTTTGCAAATATTCAATGCTGTTGGAATTTTTTTTTCTACTGGCTCTATTCCGAGGGGGGTTAAGGCAACTGCTATTGCTTTAATTCCCAAGAGCTCCCACGCTTCTAACATAAGTGACTACAGACCAATTTCACTTTGCAATGTCCTATACAAAATTGTCGCCAAAGTTATTGCCAACAGACTCAAAGTTGTTCTTCCACATATAATTCATGAAAGCCAATCTGGTTTCATAGCAAATAGATGCTCGACTGATAATATCATTTTAGCAGCTGAATTACTTAGAGACTTCAAAGGAAAAAACAAGATGTTCTGTGCCAAACTGGATATTAGGAAGGCTTTCGACTCTATATCCAGAGAATTCATCATTGAAAGACTTTTACAGAAAGGTTTTCCTCAAACCTTTGTCACTTGGATTAAAGGATGCATCACTGACGTTCATTTCTCCATTTGTTTAAACGGATCCCTTGAAGGTTTTTTCACTTCTAGCTCGGGTCTTAGACAAGGATGCCCCTTGTCTCCACTTCTCTTTTGTATTGCTATGGATGGTTTATCCAACATCCTTACTGACCCAGCTTCTCCTCATAATTTCAAGGGTATTAACTGCAAAGATTTTTACATCAATCACTTGATGTATGCCGATGATCTTCTTGTGATGGGGGAGTCCAGTAAAGAAAATGCCTATAATCTCAAAACATGTTTGCAGAAATTTGCCACTGCTTCGGGTTTGCATATCAATCCTAACAAGAGTGCTATCATTTTTTCTTCTGATGCTCCTGGAAACCAAACTATCTGTGAGGAACTTGGGATCCACAATATCAATCTTCACCTCACTTATCTTGGTATTCCCATTTCACCTAAAAGACTTAAAGCCACTCACTTCCAACCACTACTGAGCAAAATTTCAGCTCTACTTGCTGGTTGGAAAAACAATTTTCTTTCTTTTGCAGGAAGGGTGCAGTTTCTTAAATTTACCATCACCAACTCAATTGCTTACTGGATCAGAGGGTCCATCATTCCAAAGGGCTGTTGTGATACCATAAACAAACTATGCTCTAAATTTTTATTTCACAACAATTTGGTGGAGAGAAAACTGCATCTCATTCCGTGGTCTAAAGTCACTATTCCTAAAGATGCTGGGGGCCTTGGCATACCTTCTATCGAAGCACTATACTTTGGAGTGTTCTGTTCTATAATTGGCAGGTTTTACAACAATCAAAATTTGCTTACCTGCTGGTATAAAGCAAAGCACATTTCTCCTTTGAAACATCCAACCTCAACTGCATCTAAAACCTGGCACAGAATTGCTGAAACTATCTTTAAGATCAAAAGGCTATTACATTTTCCTGTCTCCAATCAAAGCAATTTTTCTTTCCTCTGGGATCCGTGGCTTAATGGAAATTTGCTTGGGGAAATATTTCATTTACCGGGCATGGATGATAATTTACTTAAGAAATATTTTAGGAATGATACCTGGTACCTTCCCAATCACTTTCCTCCTACCATTCAAGACACTATAAAATCAGTGGAAATCAAAGACACAAACGAAGTATTATGGGATGGAAATTCTATATGGGCTTTTAAAAATTTCATTGAAGTTTTTTACTATCATTTACCTAAGGTTGACTGGTATAGATCCATTTGGCACAAGAATTATGCCCTGAAGTATGCATGTTTTACATGGATGGCTCGTATTGGCAAACTGAAAACTGCGAATAACCTGCATCTGAGAGGTATTTTGGTACCTATTAACTGCTCACTTTGCTCGGGCAACACTGAGAATCATTCCCATTTATTTTTCGATTGTGATTTCTCTTTTTATATTCTTAAAAAGATTCTGCCGGCATTCAATAGTTTTTTACTCAGGCCTACACTGCCCCAGGCTCTGGATTTTATTGAGAACTCTGAAACATTAAATAGTGCAGGAAAAAATGTTTGCTTTCTAGCCATTAGTTGCATTACTTATTACATTTGGAGGGAAAGAAACAATCGTCGATTCTCAAATGCTAGAAACAATGTGGCTAAAGTTATTTGCAACATCTATGCAGCTATTAGATTGAAAATGGTTAAATGGAAACACAAAACAACCTTGCATCTGGATTTCTTGGGCATTTAATATGCCATCAGGTTCTATTAATTGATTGGAGAATGACTATATACCTCAAGCACTTTTATGCATTTTGTTATGACAAAATTGGGACTCGGCTTCTTTCCAGGTGCTATGAGCTGGCATGGTTTTGGTTTTTTGATCTTTTTTGGACTCGGGTAGCTGATATTTGGGATTGTTGTGAGGTTTTGATGTTACTTTCTCACCCCAGATTGAAGGTGGACTTTTTAACTCTGGAATCCCGGGTTGGCTGCAAAGATTTTAGCTGGCAAGATGGGTGGATGATTGGCATTCAGACAATGATGAGCAAAGCCAGTCTCTCCGAGCAATGGAGGGCCTACATGGCAACCTTGCTCGTTTTTGGGATTCTTTATGGGCAGGCTGGATGTGCTGCGACGGCCTCAGTAACTGATGCGGGTGTTGGTTTATCGGGCAACCAGTGCAACCGCCTGGACTCCAACTATCTCTATACTGATATAACATGATGAATGAGACTGTGCCTACTTTCTGAGTCTTTCCTTTGCCAATTGTCCTGTTTTCTTCTTGTAGCTGTCTTTGTGTATTTTTGTTTTAGTTTTGTCTTAGTTTTATTTTCAAAGGTTTACTTGTAATTTGCTACTTTCTTTATTAATACATGGGCTTCATGCCCCGGGTTCTCCCAAAAAAAACATTTTCTGCGCGAAAGTAACTCTGGTTTTAAAAATTTTAGGCCAGACCATCCCCCAAATTCTCGACTCCCTCGATGCGTCGACCGGAGCTTGCTCGACGTGATTTACAGAAAGCGGAGGAGAAACGGGATTTAAGAATCTGTAGGATTTACCTTTTTAGCTCTTCGGCAGGAAATAGGTTAAATCCTGATTAAAATCTGTCCAAATCCTGTTCGCCAACCGTGATGGCGGTGGAGCAGACGCGTCGCCATATCCGAGGTTTTCTCTCTCTTGATCTCTGCAAGGTATTCCCCAACTTTCTCTCTGTCTTTTCTACCTCCTCGATCTAAGATGTATTTGTACTCAGGAGCTGGAGTTCATCCACCGGACCTGCGGCGTGGTGGGTTACCGTCCCAACGTGTTATCGACAACCCTCAGCCATCTGGCGGCCACCAACTGCGCCCATCTTATTCTTCCTTTCGTCGCCGTCAGGGAGAAGCTCAAGGAGGTGGTCGAGGACTTCTTCGGATGCGAGTTTGAGCTTTTCATCGAGTTTACTGGCCTCATAAGGTACACATACTGTGTTGGCACCCCTTTTCAATTTATCCCACTAGACCCCCCTCGATCGTCAATAACAACAAAAATGAAGTCTTTGTCACACTCGACCCCCCTCGTCAATACAACAACATGGCCTGGTTGCAACGTTATTTTGATGGGATTCGTCATTGCTTCGATCAAAAAGCAAAAAGTATTGCCCAGAAGATGCTCTATCCAATGCCTATTTGATAATAAAAACCAAAACTGATAGGTATTGTAAAATAGTAAAGTTTCTGGCAAAAAATGGTAGGAAGCAGGAGGATGATTCAGCAATGTTGGATCCAGTCCAAAAGAAGATCGTTTCAAAAGCACCCAGAACTGCGAAAGCTAAAATAATAGTGATAATTCCCATAGTCCCATCGATGGATAATTCCCAACATCTCCATAAAAACCTTCCAACAAGGCAAAAGTAAGAGACCCAAACATTCCAGCCACCATAAGAACCCAAGTGAAATGTGTGAAAAGCTCCAAAGAATTATAATCACTCTAACCACAATAGTGTCAGTGATGAATGTATTCAAAAGAAGTTCAATTGCATTTACAAATTTAGAAAAATGCTCATCATGTAGCAGATAAGTTACATTTGCACAATCAACTACCATAATGTAAGTATATATACTTTCCCCCTCAAACTTAAGGGAAAATTCTATAAGATGGTGGTGAGACCTGCAATGCTTTATGGTGCCGAATGTTGGCCATTAAAAGAGAAGCATAATACTAAGTTAAGTGTTGCAGAGATGAGGATGCTTAGGTGGATGAGTGGCTTGACCCTTAGAGATAGGATACGAAATGAGCATATACGTGAAAAGGTTGAAGATAAGATTAGAGAGAGTCGCCTTAGATGGTTTGGTCACATTAAATGAAGGCCTTCTGATGACCCGGTTGGCCGGTTAGGAAAGTTGAGTTATTAGATTTGACTTATGTTAAGAAAGGTAGAGGTAGACCTAAAAGGACTTGTTTAAAAAATATTAGAAATGATCTTTCTTTATTAGATTTAAATGAGAATTTGACTTTTAACCGGACACAATGGCGAAAAAGGATTTATGTAGCCGACCCCACATAGTGGGACAAAGGTTTGATGTTATTGTTGTTGTTGTTGTAAAATATAGCAAACAGTGATATGAACAGCCAGGAGGAAGTATTTCTTTTGTAATTTTATATTTAAAAGTGTCAGCATGATTCAACACTTGATGAAGTGAGCCCCCAAAGTGAAAAAAGTTCATTTAGTAAGACATTCCTGTTGTGAAGAAATGAAGAAGAATTCTACTTTACATATTTGAGAGCATGCTTCACATTCATGAGTTTGTTATAAAGAGCTAGCATGGGGTCCTCATTAACATGGATATCACAAATATTATTTACAATCTCAAAAAATTGGTCAAGGAGACAAATATGTTGGTTGAACCTACCGTAAGTAAGACCATAATGTGGAAGTTCCATTAAGCTGGCATTAAAGATGCAATCAATAGAAATAGAAAAAAAAATGGAGGAAAAGAGAGGGCGGCGCAAGGGAACTCAAACCCTAGCAGAGCTCCTTGACGTGCGAAATAATGCTGTAGGCCCTGGTGTAGCTGCTGTTGCTTCCTACTTTCCCTTGTCAATATAAAGTCAAAATAAAAAGATAAAATCATTGAATACTTTATAGTCTAGGTAAAAAATGATGAAAAGAAAGTTATATATATATATATATATATATATATATTTTGGTCAAATTATGTTTTACCATTTTCCCTTTAATTGGATTTAAAAGCAACAAATCTCTTCTCTTGATTTTAGTGTTGCACAGCTTGATTTGGCTGGGCCACCTCATAACCATCTCTCTCTCTCTCTCTCTCTCTCTCTCTCTCTCTCTCCTCTCTTCCTAGTGTTACAATATTCCTGCTTTTGACCTCATGTCTGCTCATCCACTCATGCTATATCATCTTAGAGGATCCTTAGTTGTGTTTTTTTATGTCTCATGAAGAAGATCTAAACATATATAACATAATGACCATGTGTTTGAAAAAATTTACCAACCAGTCAAAGCTTTTTAAATGTATTCCATTAAGTATTCGTCATGGTGGTTTTGGGAGTTGGACTTTATCTGATTTCATGGCATGTGGTTTTGAATAAGTAACTTCTTGAGTTAAATTCACGATCCACAAACCTATAGTTGAAATGATCATTTCAATGTGATTAACTCAATGATCAAACTATCTTGATCCAAGTTCAAATGGGCCTAAATTATGCACTCAAGGTCTAGTTGAAAACTTCATGAGATTATTTGAGGTACAAAATGATATTCAAATCTTGCGTGCTTGTAGTCAAAATGAGCCTCTTGATGCATGGAATCCAGCGAGCCCATGATCGCTCAATTTTGATGCACAATTGCATTCTTAAAACTATAATATGATCAAGGGGATCAACACATCATTTGGTGGAGTGTTTGAGGATTTTAGCTAAAATAATTAAAATACTATTCTTAAAACTATAAATCGATTCTCATTTTATACATGAAAGGGAGCTTGGGATGATCAGAGCTCACAGATTTGAAGAATTCTTGACATTTGTCCAAAAATCATTACTAACTACTATCTTGACATGATTGTTATCCCTCAACCACCATCACCTTTTGTCAAATATGGTTGACACCAATGCTGATATATTCTATATCACCAACAAAGTCAATGCATGTTATTGCTAAATCCTATGTCTTCACAAACATGGTCTATGCATGCCATTGACGTCAAATTTGAGACATTATCGCCAAAAAGGCCAATTCGCACTGTTGACATCAACATTGATGCATGTCATTGCCAACAAGTTCAATGCACGTCATTGACACTAACATTGACACTTGTCATCATCAATAAGGTTGATAATGCATGCTATTGACACTAACTTCAATGCATGTCATTGCTAATAAGGTTGATGCATGTCGTTGACACCAAGGTTGATGCTTGCCATCACTAATTAGGTTGATGTATGTTATTGACACCAAATTAAAGCATGTCATCGCCAACAAGGTCTATACATAGTGTCGATGGATGCTACACTGATTAGATCTTTACTCTTTATCATTGTCAATGCTGATGCCTAGGGGTGTCAATATTTGAAACGACCCGAAAACTCAACTCGAACTCGACCCAAAAATTTTGGGTTAGGGTCAACCCGAACCCGAAATGGGTCGGGTTTGGGTTCAATAATTCGACCCATTTCAAAAATCTGGTAGGGTTCGGGTTGACCGTTTGACCCGAGATTGACCCGAAATTGACCTAGCAACCTGAGATTGACCCATTTTTTACCCGAAAAGTGGAGATTGACCCGTTTTTGGACCCGAAAACTAGCAATTTTTTGGCACCAGGGCATTCGGGTTTTGTCGGGTTAACCCGGACTTGAAGCGTGTCGGGTTAGGGTCCTGAAAATCGATGCGTTTGCAAAAATGGGTAAGGTTTGGGTTGACCCGAATAGTGCTGGGTTAGTTTCCGGTTCAACCCGAACCTGACCCATAACTCTAAATTGACGTCGTTGCTGATGCCCTACAAAGAAACCAACACCATTGATCGACCTGACAGGCTGACACTAAAGCTTATGCTCTTCTTCTTGATCTATAGTCTCCTATCATATAAGGAGAACGATGGAGCATACCACCAATGATTTCTTAATGACAGCTACAATGCCTCAAGGCTCCTTCAACTTCCACGATGCAAGCTATTCTCCATAGTTTATTTTTTCTATATTGTGTAAATGCCTTTCTCAATTATGGAGGAAAACATCATTATTACCTATGATGCACATAGTGAAATACTTTCAACAGTGCTAGGCTTGTGGTATTTTTCCTTTTTGAGTTCTATGTAAGAAACCTCTTCTCCTATAAGTTGCTCTTGACTTATTTTTTTTGAGTGTGTGAATTTTTTTTTTTTATAATGCTAAGATGATAAATTCTCTCTAATAATAAATGTTCTATCATGCAATGGTTGCTAATATACATTTGGTCATGTCATCAGCGGCTAACTAATTTGAAGCTTTATCCTTTATCAATAAGTAAATTAAATTTAATTAGAAGCATGGGGTTTAGATGGTTGGGCATATTCTTTCATTAGGATATAAGTTTTCTAACATTTTATTTATTTATTTATTTTTCAGTATATAAGTTTTCTAACATGATCTTGAAATATGTTAGTCAGTGGTGCGATTGGTAGGAATAGTTTTCTCAAGTTTGGTTCTAGTGAAAGTTCTTTGGTGATAAAATTATGTTGTCTTGTCCTTTATTACTTAGATATAGTGACATTATTATCTGAAAGCTATTTTATTGCCATCCCTAAGGCCCTTTCTTTTACAGTTATGAAGAGAATTCATTCTGAACTAATTCACAAAAAATCAATTATGCCTCTGTATATATGATATAGATACCCTGTGTTCTTTGTAACGCTCCTTAAGCTGATTAAATATAGTATTAAATTTAATGTAATTTGCTTAATTTTCTACCCTCTCAACTATGACATGTCTGCAAAATTTCAGTTGGTGCAGAGGAGCCTCAATTGGATGGCACAGTGATGACAATAGGCCTTACCTTAAGCAACGAGATTTTGCGGTATGCCTAGATCAAGATGTTAATTTTTCTGTTGTTTTGATTTGCACCGTTGTTGCTAGTGTATCTGATAAGATATGGCAAAGTCATTGTCCTTCTTAAGTTTGTCTTTCTTATGTACCTAGTGAGCTCTGTCAGTGTGATATATATATATATCATTTTGATGTTATAAAGCTTCACATATGTAGATTTTCATGGTCATATTTTGACCTCCACCTTTTTCCTTGGATGAGGCAATTTACTTTAAGACATTTTGTTTGCATATTCTTCAGAGTGTTCAAGTGCAACCATATATTGCTATTCAGATATAGTCAGTCATGTCAACTCTGGTCTGTTTTTTTTACATGATAATAAAAGTTTGACAATAATTCTCTGCTTGCGGCCATACTAAACCTCCTTTTCCAATTTGTGCCAACCTCTGTCCTATTTACACTTAAGATATCTCACGAGATGCTGACCTTAGAAATATAAGTAGGCAATGCTTTTTGGTTTAATTGTTTTTCTTAGGTTGGCAAGGAAGAAATGAACTCAAAATTGTTATGATGAGAATTTAAAGGCTTTTTTGTAAGTTCTTTAGTTTTCTTTTCAAGTTCCTAGGCATGCGCGTTAAATTCGATAGTTGAAGCAAGAGACATCAATACCGAGATGATTGTATGAATCATATACACGAGGGAGGTAGGGGACTAAGGAGGCTGTTAGAGAAAGTGAATGCTATTTAGTATAATCTTGCGTGCTCCTTTTTGGATTGTACATATCACAGAAGTGCAACCACCAATGAAACGAACATCCTTCCTAGTCCATTATTTAAAAAAGTTACTTGGGGCACGAAGCTTCTTAGTCCATACCTTATTATGTATAACTCATCAAAAATAAATCTGATCCTTTATACTTGGTGTTTTCTAACTTTATTCTACCCCTAATATGTAACCAAGCTAATAAGAGTCCATAATCAGAGGCTAAAATTTATGGAAAAATATAGAAGAAAGGGGCTTGAGTATTTTCTGAAGGTTCCTATTGATCTATGAACAAATAAAGGTACTCCAATTAATTTTTCTTGTTGTAGAACATTTTTCTCTCCCAAATGTAGTCATCATCTTGTTACACAAAAGATTTTTCTGAAACTGTTCTAAAGCCATAAGATCAGGAAAAAGAAAATAGTAGACAAATAATAGAGGAGACGATATTTACTAGAAAATTTGGGTTTTCTGATACAATTTACTGTAGGATTTGAGCCTTTAAATAGACAATTTATAAAAATTATAACCTTTAATCCATACCTAAATGAACTTTACTAGAAGAGAAAAATTCTACCTAAGAATATCCACTAGGTTAGTTTAAACTAAATGATAATTCATGGAGTAGTTATCATAATCTGAACTTAAATTCGAGCACTAATTTATCCAAAAAAATCCAAATTAATCTTATCCTATTGTAATATGAAACGTGATATAATGGTTCAGCTTCAGAGCTTTGGTCTCCCTTGTATGGTGTTCAAATGATGATTCGATTGCACCTACTAACTCATGGTAATATCCTCTTTAACGTTAACAACTTGATTTGTGAATCACCATCGTCAACAATTTTCTTAGAGAAAATCGACCTTTAAAACTTCAATGAATATTATCTCTTTGATATTTTGATGCAGGACTACGTATGCAATGTTTAATTCACTTAGATTTTGCACAAC
Source organism: Dendrobium catenatum (assembly GCF_001605985.2). Lineage (NCBI taxonomy): Eukaryota > Viridiplantae > Streptophyta > Magnoliopsida > Asparagales > Orchidaceae > Dendrobium > Dendrobium catenatum. Next base: position 662,746 of record NW_021319382.1, read on the forward strand.
TTATGATCAGAATAATTCTAGAATAAATCTACTAGAAAATTCAAACAACGAAATAAAGCAATTAGTGGTTATCCGCTTAGGTTTGAAATCACATGATAAGAATTTTGAAGCTTCCAAAATAAATAGAAAACCAACACGATGAGTCGTAGTAGTTTCAAAATAATCCATAATCTAACAATGAGAATTAGGATGCATTGAGGGGCACTCAAATCCTACGATTACTAAACTTAAGCAAGAGCAATGCGGAAGAGTCCGTCATGACTGCAATCAAATCAATGAGAGTTTAGACTAAAAGGAATAATATGCAAGGGAAAAGAGAAACCTTCGTTAGGGAGAGGTGGAGATCTTCCACTCGATGCCTTCGAAGTGTTCGTCGATAGACTCTACCAAATGGATCAACGTGCGCTCCAAGTAATCATCGACGGTGAGATTAACTCTTGGATTCACGTCGAAGAAAGTATATTGTAGGATGTCTACGAAGCCGTCTTCGTCCCAAGTTATGCCGTAATCAGTTTCCGGGTCCGCCATTCATGGGTGCTTGGCAACAAATCTCTTCTCTGAAATCTGAGAACAATTTCAGCTGTTGTTCCCCAAAACCTGAGAGAATTCAGATTTCTTTCTTGACAGAGAAATAGAGTTTGGGAGAGGGGATGGGTTTTAGTACTCCAGTGAGGTGTTGATCGGGAATAGAGAAGGTGGGGAGAGAAGTAGCCCAAGAGGGGCCTTTGAATGTTTCGGCCAACAATAGGTTGGCTTTCCAACTCTTTCCCAAGATGTGCACTGTCTCGTGGACAGATTTTGAGGAAATCAAATATGGGGAAGGCGGTAAGCTGGGAGGAAATTAGGAATTATTTCCTAATTCCTATTCTCAGATTTTTGGAAACTAATTAAAGGTTTTGGCTTTAAAAGTTTCGGCTAGCATGAGTTGGAATTACTTCTCAGCAGAGAAAGTGGAAATTAGGAAGAGTTTCCTAATCCAAGCCCAAGAGAGAGGGGGCGGCAGCAGTAATGGGAAAAAGGATTAGAGCAAGTCATTAATGCATGCTAACATGAGATATGTAAATAGGCAAAGGTAGATTTAACCTAATCTTTCATAAATTGATTTGATTGAGTTTAAAATAATTTCCTAAAATAGAGGTTGTAAATTAGGAAACATTTTGAATTTCAAATCACTTGGATTTGAATTCAAATATAATCCTAAATATATTTAACCCATATTAGGAAATAAATAAAAGAGGGGGAAATCAAAAAGGGGAAAAAGGGGAAAGGTGGCCGGCGGTAGAAGCCTAAGGCCGACGGCCAAGAGGGGAGATCAGGTGAAGGTGGCCGGCAGTTATGGGGAAAATTTGTGGAGTTTGATGTGGGGAGGAAGTTGGGAAATTTGGTGGAGGAGTTGGATGTGACGAAGACGAATAAAGGATGGTGGTGAGGGAAGACGAAAATACAAAGAGAAAACCACAACCCGGCCGTCTCGAAGGTTGGTGGGTGATACGAATTCCCTCTCCTAGGGATCTCTCCAAGTTCCCCTCAAGAACTCTCAAGTACTCTCAAACACAAGCATAAAAAATTTTCATAATCATTCATTCATTAATTAATAAGATGAAAGAACGGGTTATAAATAGCCGGGTACAATGACTCAACGAAATAAAAGACACTCTTGCCCTTTGGGCTTACATACGACGCTTCCCATTAAAGGGGTACAAACGGAAAACATAAAACACTCAATAAATAAAATGCATGAATAATAAAATAATACAAATGACTCAAAAATACAAAGACTCGATCGTGGCCGTAAATTGGTGGCCACGTCTCTGATAAACCTTCCACGATCTGATGTCCCCATCATATTTTCATGATTTGATACCCAAATTTGATCATTAGATGATATGATTGGTCACACACTATATCTGACACCTAGACATGGGTTCCAAAGAATTTCACTCCAATGAAATCGTAACTTTAGGTGGGGGGAGGCTGAATTTACAACCTCCTTGCCATATCAGTTTATTGTGCTTGACAACTAATGTTTTTGGAAGTTTCTAGAAAATTTAGAAATTTCTTTTGAGAGCTTCATTGTTTGTGGAACTTGTGTAGCATTTCATCTTTTGGAGCATTCAGGAAATAGCTGATCTAATTTAGTACATATTTCTAGAAAGTTATAGGCATTTTTATTATATTGTTATAAATAACTGCTATAGGTAGAAGAAGATGAATGATCTGAATATTTTTTGAAATTCCAACAGTTTTTATTGTTTTGATATTTGCTCCTGTTTTTTCAATGATCTCCCCACATCAAAGGAACTTCTAACGGACAAACCCTGCAACCAACTTCTTAACAAGACTATTTAAATTGCTAAAAATAACATTTTTGATTCTGGACATAATCATAGCTGTTCTTGAATCATAAATCCAAAAGATATAGGCTAGTACTTTCAATACATTTGACTTCTGATTTTTTGTTGAAGGCAGTATGTTACTTGAACAGCCATGGAAAGGATTTCGAAGGTGGAGTTTTTCGCTTCAAGGATGGAGATCCTTCATCTGTTATTCCTATTTCTGGTGTAAGCAGAACATTTGCAACCTTTGATTCAAATTTTCCTTTATGAATTCTTTTAGATCAATTTGTATATGTTGTGTGACGAAACATAAGAAAAAATGGTCCTTATTTAACTACAAGTTTTCTTTTTATTTGTTTTCTATCTTAGAGTATGAACTATGAATATTCTGATTTTCATTTCAGGATGTTCTAATCTATACAGCGGATGATCGCAATGTACATTCTGTAGATGAGGTATCTTTTGTTTATATCTTTCAATTTTTTCAGCTTTTATGAAATTTATTTAAAAAAAAATGTTTATAATGGTGAATTATGTTCACCTGAATTGGAGTCTGCTTTGGTTTGATGCATTCCCTTTATTAACTATGTACAAGTTTTAAGAGAGGATTGGGAATTTGTATATATATGCCACGCCAAGGAAACCACCGTTCTTCAGTTATGTCCTTGATGTGGAGACATAAAACCCTCCACAAAACTACATTGTTTAAAATTTTCTTAGATTTTCAATCTTTGAAATTACTTACGGAAGCATGGCATGGTTTAAGTAAACTGATTAAATTTGACAAGCAATATTTGCTTATGTTGCATTACTATTTGCATTATGAGTTAATAGTCTGTTTTTTTTTTCATTTTATTAATATTGTTGTGCTAATTCATTTTACTTGTTTTATTGGGGTGGGTATGGAATGAGGGGATATGGTAAATAAATAATATTGAAGTTTTTGTAAGCATCTGAAAGCATCATGTGCATACATTTCAGTAGTACACAATAACTTGCAAGGTGGACCCTTGCACTATTTGCATAATCTGACGCGTGGTTCAAAATAGCATTCAATATTTATGCTATAGTAAGAAAAATCAATGCTATTTTGATTTACATGATTCGCAAGTTAAAATTAAAATTAATTTTATTTATATTTTATGTATTATATATTATTTTATTCATAATTTTCTTTTTTAACTTAATTTTATTTGGGAAATAGATTTGAAGGTCTCTTTGACACTAGTACATGTTAGATGCATGCATGCGACAACAAGGGGTTTGGCATAATGCGACTTCGAAGGCAAAGTCGTAGGTGATTGGTGGGGTTTGACACAGTATTGTGATGGGGTTTGCCATGCACTGCTGGAGGAGAAGTTGAAGGCAACTGTGACTGTGGGGGTTAGCTAGGTTTAGGCATACAATTTCGACATTGACGGTTTTGCTTGGCATTATCATAAACTAGGGCTTTGACGAGTGCAAAGCTTTGCTAGGTGATGACAAGGAGAAGTCGAGGGTTTTGACAAGCAACGATGACATTCTTGACACTCGATGGAGGTGTTGTTCGTGCTTTTCTTTCTGTAAAAATAGATGCTTAGTAATTTCTTCCTTCTAGAGTTCTAGTATTTTAAATATTATATTATGGTTAAAACAGTGTACTACCCTATACACTGTGTATGATTTCATGGGGTCTTTTGCGCAATGGTGTATTATTTTCCATTAAAAAGTATTTTCATGTGAATTAATGGGCATTTAAGTTCTCTAAACAAATGATTGATTCATTGAGAGGACCTTATCAAGGGCAATGATCGGTCTACTGTGGTGAAAAATAATTAAGGGTTTGCTAGGAACTCTCCAACAAGTGATATGCCACAATTTAACCCAATGTGGTGAAAAAGTGAGCAAGAGTTGCTAGGTATAGAGCTAATATTATATTTATTATATGGAATTTAGAACATAGAATGATAAAATGAGGTTTGACGCACATAATTGTTAGAAGAAGAATAAATGTTACTTGTTTCAATTAAATTAAACAGAATGGGAAAATCCAAAGAAATTATGAACTGTTACATGTTTGGAAATGTTGATAATATAATAGAAGTTGAGATAATGGTGGATAAATAGTTGAGGATAAAATTGTTTGTGCTGCATAGTATTTGTGATTGTATTATTAATATTTAGTTAATTATTGATGTGGATATAATACCTGTGGTTAGTGACTGTGCTTCTCAAGTTACTTAGAAAAAAGTTTGAAAAATTAATTTTGGAAAGAAATGAATGAACACATTCAAAGATAAAATGTTGATTATTAGGGATGGCATAAATGGACATATAGATTCAAGTAGGGTTGACTATTATTAGAGGTTTCATAGTGGATTTGGAATATAAGAGATGATAGTGTGGTTCGAGATACCATGCTTGATTTTTATGATCTTGCATTAATTGATCATCGATAGTCCTTTAAAATAGAGGATGGCCTTAATGATCAGCTGGTGATACCCTTTGGTTTATTGAATGCTCTAACTATCTTCATACACATGGCACACATTTAATACCCATTAATTTGGAAGTTCTTCATTGTATACTTCAATGAAATCCTCATCTTTAGTCACACTAAGAATTACCATATTCCTCATTCATCATTTGCTTAAAATTTTCAAGACATTGTGCCTTGAAATTTTTTTTATTCACATGAAAAATTGTTTATTTATGACCTTTTCAAAGAGTTTCTTTGAATTTCCTATGATGATGTCTTTGTTGATCTTAAGAAAATCAAGGCTATTCAATAATGACTTATCTCAACCACTTTCCATGTTGCCTGCAGTTTTCATTGCTTGGCCACTTTTATACGATATTTATTCATAGATTTAGTATCTTTATGGCCCCAATCACCCAATATCTAAGTAGTGAATTCCATTGGACAAATTTAACCTCTAAAACCTACTCCAAAATCAAAAGCTGCTAAGAAGTTGAGCATTATTGAGATTATCTGATTTCAGTTAGATGTTTGAGGTATCTTATGATAGCCTCTGCTGTTGGCATGGAGGTGTCCTGAAACAAGAGGTTCACCTTATCGCATTGTTTAGCATGGAACTAAATGAGGTGCAATGACATTACTCAACATATGATCATGAATTCTACGCTATCATTTAAACCCTTTAATACTAATGCCACTCTTTAGTAAGAGTTTGTGCTCTACTCTATTCATGTAAGTTTCTTTTTCCTCGAAGCTCTATGTGAGGGTTTCATGGGTTTCTCTATGAGAGTTGAGGGTAGTTAGATTTGGGGAGTGCTTTTCATTGTCCTTTTAGTTGATCATTGTTTGTAATTCTTGTTTGCTTGATCATATACTCTCTTCTTTTTGGTGGGCATAGGCTTTTTTAACTAAATCATGAAAATCTTGGTGTTCTTCTGTGTTCCTTGATCTCTTATGTTTTACATATGATTTATCATATTTGCTCTTAGTTAACATTTCTTCATAGTAGTCAATTGTTTTTCCTTACTGGTATCAGATGGGGACATCGGAGCTTGGAAAGTCTATCAGAGACGTGTCCGTTGATCTACGACCACGATTGAGTCGATGTATTTTTGAGTCGTATTATGTATTTGTCTTTTATTATTTTATGTTATGTTATGTTGTATTTGTTTTGTTATCTTTTCTGTTTTTACCCCTTACTTAAGGGAGGTCGTGTGTAAGCCCAAAGGGCGTTTTGGTCCTTTGTCTTGAGTCATTTGTACGAGGCTATATATAGCCCTTATGTTTTCTTTTGTTGCTTAGTGCCCTTATGTTTTCTTTTGTTGCTTAATGATTGAATGATAAAAATTTTCCCATTGCTTGAGTTCTTTGTGAGACCTTGAGAGTGTTTGAAGAGAGAAATCCCTAGGAGAGGGAAATCGGATCACCCACCAATCTTGGAGACGGCCGCGTTCGTGGTTCGTTCTATTATTTCATCTTTTCCTCTTTCTCCCACCCTACACCACCGGCACACCGCCCCTTTCACCACCCATGCTGTCGGCCATATTAGCCCCACTCTCACCTTTGGCTAATTTTCGCATCTCCACCCCATCCACCACCATCCACGGTCACCACATAAGCCGCCGGCCCCCCACTTGGCTTCCTCTCCATCATTGCTTATGATTACTCCTTTCCTAATTGGGTTGAATAATTTAGGTAACTCAATAACTTTGCAAAATTCAAATTTATTTGAATTTAAAAAGTTACCTAAGATATCATTCCTATTTTAGGAAAGTTCCCAAATCCTTTCCTTTTGATTTTAAGTTAAATTAGGATGAAATATCTCATCCCAATTTTGGTTCCCTAATTTAAGGAAGCATTAAAAGCTTCCTTAAAGCCCCTACCTAGCCCATTAAGCCGTCGGCCCCCCTTGTGTTTTCCCCTCTTGGCTTGTGTTCAAACCTTTCCAAGTTGGCCTTCCTAGAAAAGGGAAACTTCTTTAATTCAAATTCAAATTTAACTTGAATTTGAATACTTTCATAAATTATGAGATCTATTTTTGGAAAGTTTCCTAAATTAAATCCTATTTGAATTTAAAATTCAATTGGATTTAAATTTACCTTTCCTTTTATTTAAATCCAAATCAAGCAACATTAAAGGCTCTCCCTAAATCCCTCTCCCTCCTATGGAAGTTGCCCCCCCCCCTCCCCTTATTAACCCCTCTTGATTTCTTTCCTATTTGCTAACCCCTCTTTTGGGAAGATTTCAAACACCCTTTCCCTCTCTCGTAGCCTGCCCCACCCTTTCCTAAATACATCCTAATCCTTTCCAAACTAAAAGGATTATTTGGGGAAACGTTTGCTTGATTTCCCTCCACTCCTCTTCTAAAATATGAAGCTAAATTCTCCTCTATGATCCCACCCATGGCTGGCCACCTCTCCCCCTCTTCCCCTTGCGAATCTTCAAGATAAGCCGCTCTCTTTCAATAGGAGCCTTCAAGGGAAGTAGCAACTAGTATCTTCAACATTTTCAACTCTTGAGAGAACTTCTTCCTCTCTAGTTGAGCCTTCAAGGAAAGTTACGACGATCATCCTCAACATTTCACCTCTTGAGAGAAACTTCTTCTCTTTGGTTGAACCTTCAAGGGAAGCTACGACGAACACCGTCAACATTTCAATTGTTTCCGGGCCTCGACAAGGGTAAAGTTCTTCCCCTTTTAATTATCTTCCTAATCCACTAATCTTGTAGGTGGTGATCGAGTTGCGAGGAATCGTGCTTCGCCTTCTGCCTAAGCTTAGTAAACGTAGGATTGAGCGTGTTTTTTATGTTGCTATCTTATTATTAGATTAGGGATTTTTGTTGAAAGTTACTTAATTCGCATGTTGTTGAACTTCTAAGTTTTTTTTTATAATCCAAGTGTTTGGCATGTGACTTGGCCTAAACATAGCCACCCTTCTTACGTTTCATTTTGTCGTTTAAATTGCTAATAGTTTTAATCATAATTGTTTTTATCAAGAAATAGTGTAAGTTCTTATCGAATGCATTTAAAAGCAATGTAGTCCTGTATCAATATCAAAGCTAGGTCAATTAACACAATGGCTTGAGATTGAGAAGTTTGATGACTAAAAAAGTGTTTTGGAGAACCACGAAGTGTGGTGTTCTAGTCCAATAGAAGCTTGTGAAGGCACTAATGGGAAATGTAAATATTTTTTAGACCATGATCACTATAGAGCTGGATAAAAGAACTCTATTGGAGATTCAACTATGTTTGGCAGATAAGATTTTGGCAGCGATGTTGTAGAAATAAGTACGAAGGATTTGTTGCTCAAGTTAGAATCTCTTTGTTTATGGCTAAAAACCTCTTGAGCAAATTTTATTTGCTTTACATGCATGGAGTTATGCTCATTAAATCACATATGAGTGAGTTCAAATAACTTTTTCACTACAGGAAATTAGTTTTTTGCAGCGGACTTTGTGGTGGATTTTTTTGGTCGAAAATGGTTGCGGATTTGCGACGGAAATTTTCAACAATCCTTTTGCGGCAGAATATCAGCCGCAAATTTGCAACGGCAAATCCGACGCTAACTAACCTATCTAACTGATTGAGTATGTATCTATTTCATTTGTTCTATTTTTTTTTCTCATTCAATTTTGGCTCCGGTGCTTCTTAGCCTCTTTTGACAACGTTCCTTCATGTGGCCTCTTCTCCTTCAACGACGACATTTGCATTCCTATTGCATCCAAAGTCACCACCTTCGACGATGTTCCTTCCTGCTGCATCCTAAGTCACACCTCTCGTCCTTCTTCTCTCGCATCCGAAGTAACACGTCCTTCGTGACGACATGAGCTTGGTCTTGCGAAGGTATCCAATTTTCTCATTTTTTGTGCTTCTTCGTCCAAATCCGATAGCTGAACTCCCTCCTTGCCACCGAGCTTTGTTGTGAATGTATGCTTTTTGTTGATGATATTCTTCTTTTTGATAAGATTTGAGAGGGAGTTGAAAATAAACTTGAATTATATAGGTCAACTTTAGAGTCTAATTGTAGAGATTGTGACTTTGGGCGATCAAGTCATTAATAAGGTACACGTTTTAGATATCTTGGGTCTATTGTTCATAGTGATGGTGAAATAGATGAAGATGTTATTAGCAGAAATTAAGTTGGATAGCTGAAGTGGAGGAATGCATCAGGCTTGTTGTATGATAAATAAGTCCCCCTTAAACTTAAGGAAAAATTCTATAAGTTGTGGCGAGACCTGTAATGCTTTATGGTGCAAAATGTTGGTCATTAAAAAAAAAGCATAATATTAAGTTAAGAGTTACAGAGATGAGGATGCTCAGGTGGATGAGTGGCTTTACTCTTAGAAACAAGATACGAAATGAGCATATTCGTGAAATGGTTGGAGTAGCTCCAGTGGAAGAGATAATATTAGAGAGAGTTGCCTTAAATAGTTTGGTCACATATATGCTCATTTTGTATGTTGAAGTGGAGGAATGCATCGGGCTTTGTTGTGTGATAGAAAAGTCTCCCTCAAACTTAAGGGAAAATTCTATAAGATGTGCTGAGACCTGCACTGATTTATGGTGCAGAATATTAACCATTCAAAAAGAGCATAATATTAAGTTAAATGTTGCAGAGATGAGGATGCTCAGGTGGATGAGTAGCTTTACTCTTAGAGACTGGATACAAAATGAGCATATACGTGAAATGGTTGAAATAGCTCCAGTGGAAGATAAGATTAAAGAGAGTCACCTTAGATAGTTTGGTTACATGTATGCTCATTTTGTATGGTTGAAGTGGAGGAATCTCACACTTAAGAGAAAATTATATTAGATGGTGGTGAGACCTGCAAATGCTTTATAATGCCAGATTTTGGGCATTAAAAGAGAAGCATAATATTAAGTTAAGTGCAGAGATGAGGATCTTCTGGTATGTGAAGTAACATTATTTAATTTTCTTAAAATAGATACAAATCTCATTGTTTGATTGTAGGAATTTATAGCTTAAGTGTCTTATGGATATTTAAAACTATAGAAGTTAGATGTATAATCAACTGTTAACTGATGAATTTTTGAACAGAGTGAATTATTTCATTCATGCAGGTTGTTAATTACTTTCATTTATATCATAGGGAAGATTTTGTTTCCCACCATAAATTCCATCATTCTACTATCCACCACCCCCTCAGCCCCCTACAACTAGACCTTCCTCTCAAACTACAGCTTGACCTTCCACGCAGACTACCGCAGCACCGAACAATAATGGGCGCATGCTGATTCAGCCCGAGGGTGACACATATGTAATGTATGTTTTATATTATGTAGATATTTGAGAAATAATATTTTAAATTAAATGTTTTGTGTAGGTTTTACCCATCAAACTAGCTTATGCAGAAGATACAGGATATCATATGAAGCAGATTTGATGCTCCATATATTTCTTGGAAGAAAATCCCGAACAAAGTGCACGAAATGTAGTTTAGGGAGTTTGAGGTTAGTAAGTTACATTATTGTTAACATCTGTCCATCTTTTATTAAGCTAGCTAACAAAGAATAATTTTTGTTCTAATTTGTTATATACAACGAGATTTATACTGGTTGCCATAGCATTGCACTTGCATCAGAATAAATTTTGAGAAACGCCAAGCAAATCACCTGCGAGACATGTTCACATGCATTAGGAGGGCATGCGAGCGACAATTTTGGATTAGGGAGGGTGTATGGGTCTTGCTTAGTACTGCTTGGGGTTGCCCAGATTATACAACGAGGAGGGAGCATAGCAAATAGAATCAAGGTTTTGACGTTGGGGGTTTGGGTATCTCCCTTGATACTGGGGGCTTAGTTCCACATATTGAGTACAGACGAAGATTGGTAAGAATTTTAACAGATCTTAATATTTTTTTTGGTTTTGCGTGATAATCTCAGTATATTGCATAAGAAGATGCTGGGTAGAGAACCCCTTACTGTTGAGTTGCACAGTCACACTCACAAGCGCTAGGAGGACTAGTAGTGGGTGGATGAGCGAGCGAGGAGGGCCTATGTAAGTATATAAGGTTACAATTCTTAGAGAAGTATTATAAGTGACGATTATACGATGATTAATATTTTGTTTTAGAATGGGTATACATGGCTTCGAGAGAGTCAAACTACAGCTGGTGAGGGATCCTTTGGGGGTTCCATAGATATATCTGAATTTAACAATTGGTCGCAGGCGGTAGGGGAATGTAGAAATGATGAGTTTATGGATTAGGCTCGCAAGTCTATGCGTATGAGGGAAAATCCTCTTATACCTCCAACTACTCTGCAAATAGCCAAAATAGTTTGTATAGTCAATAGGTGGCTAACTTGACAACAGAGCTAAAAATTGTCCGAAAATCACATGCGGACATTAACATTCAGATAATGGATGAGCTTCAGAGATTGAGAGAGAAGATATGTGGAAATCAGCGAGCAGGAGAGTGAGGATACATATTCCACTTAGATTTTTTAGTAGGTTTTTTATGCATTTTATTTTTTTTATGTATAAGAACTATGTTTACTTTAACAGTGTTGTAATAATTGCTTAACAATTTGAATGTGATTGTCTATATGAGCAATTGGATTGTGAATATAGAACATTGTGTTTCTTATGTTTATTTTAGTAGTATTTACTGGAATATTATCATTATTAACTACTACTTTTAAACTGCTTAGATTGTTATTTTTGGAAAAAACTTAATAACTGACTGTATGTATTTTTTTGTGTATGCTATAGGTTTATGGCGGATTGCGGCATAATTTTTGGCGCAAACTTCGAAACAATGAAAGTGTATCGTATTTTGTAGCGGAATATTCCACTGCAAATCCGTCATAATTTGCGGCGGAATCAGCGGCGGGAACCTAAATGTGGACGTCATTTTCTGTAATTTAAATCCGTCGCAAAAAATTTGCGACATATTCTGTCCGTCACAAATACTTTTACGATGCGGCTTTTACCGTCGGAATTTCTACCACCTCAAATCAAAATTTGTGGCGGTTTTGAAATCTGCCGCAAAAAGCTGATTTTTCCATTGTGTTTCATGATTTTAAATATTGATTTGATTGTTGATAATGCATATCAAGTTTTGTTTTTATTATGCTTTTTGGCTTTTGCTTCTATAAGCATTTTTCTTATTCCAAATTTTATGATCGACAGGTTAATGTTAAAAATTTGCTTCTTTCTAAAGAGGTGATTTTTGAGCTTATGGATTATTGGTTGAGGGAGATCTTTTAAAGGATGATCTATTTCTTATCATGTTAAATATAAGCCATAGTATAATGCTTGCTTCTATTATAAGAAATGATACATAAAGAGATGTTTTTATTCTTTGAAGAGGAAAGGGTACGTTAATGATATCCACAAGGGCAATAATTTAGCAAATACTATTTTTTGTTGTAGATTAGTTTGATTTAGATATAGGTGATACTTTTTTCGTGTTTGATGGAGTTAACATCAATAATCAAATGATTTGGTTTAAACTCGCTTATATTATGTAACAAAGAGTTATTTCACTGATGAATTATGTTCTTGTGACTATATTTATATGGTTTTTATGATAGTCAGTTTTGGTATAATGTAGTTAAGGATGGATGTTTGTGTGATTGGAATATTGGCTAGAGTTAGACATGTATTAGATCTTAGAAAGAGATATATTTGAGGGCTTTTAGTTGTACATGACATGAAATTCTTAGGCGATGCTAAGTAAGAAAGGTTTTGTAAGAGTGTTGGTTGTCATGAAAGAAAAGATTTAGTGGACTCTATTTTATGGTGGAATTTGAGTGGAGTTACTATAGTTTTATCATATGTGGTGGAGTACTTTGATTTGAAGAAGTAGAAAAATATTAGATCCTTTGGTTGAAGTAGTGACATTTAGAGCTGTTTACGTGAATCAATCTTTATGTTGCATGGTTTTTCCCAATGTCATATTGTATTATTGCAAAATTTAGCGCAAAGAGACAACTACTTCAAGGATATTAAAGTTGAGGCGCACTTCGATTTCAATGGATCCACTTTGATGTCTAACAAACATATTTTGAAGTTCTCTTACGTTTGCTAATTTCAGGTGTTATTTTGGTTTTCTGAGATTGCGCCATGTTTAACCTTTTAGAACTTTGGGAGCTCAGAGTTCTGACTTAGAGATGTCATTGAATAAATTCAGGTTTTTTTGTCACAATATTGTGTCAAATAGGAGAATTATAATGTGGAAGAGTATGAACTAGGATACGTTTTGTTTTCTTTCATCCAATCTGTATTATCAATTTGAAGAATTTATTTACTTTTATCATGAAATCATTAAAACTCAACCACTTACCTAATCCCAGACTGGTATTGATCACCAGAAAATGTTTTGGTTTTGTGATGGTTGAACCTCCTGAACTTCTTTTTTTTTTTTCAGGTACTGGAAGGTGAAAGGCTTACATTAACAGTTTGGTTTACCCGTAACAGCGCCCATGACGAGGATGCCAAACTAATCTCTCTTCTTTCCCAAAGGTTTTCAGACCACGAAAAAGGAAAATCTTATTCTTTCTCTCCTTTGCCAGCATCTGATAACATGTATTGGTTTTCCAATGGCATTTCGGGCTTTGATATACGTTGTGCCAGGATTCAAAATCTTGGGTTTAGGATCTGCTCATCAAAACATCAAGAGTTTAGTACATCCGATATGGAAGCTGATCCTTTGGAACTACTTAACATGCCAATACGTCTTGCCAGAGGTGATGAGATATTTGACATGGAATTCCTCAACAGCTTGCATGGGCTGCAGGTAATCAGTGCTAATCCATTGTTTCTTCTTCTTGAACTTAAAAGGATACTGATGGTGATGTAATATCTTACCAAGGCTTCATTTGGGACGACTTTTTTGTTGTTTCTTAAAGCTGCTTTCTAGTATAAAAATTTTAATTTTGTCCTAAAAAAGCTTCTTTAAGAAGCAACAAAAAGGCCTTCCCAAACGAAGCCTAAATGTCTTCTTGTCCAAGCTAATGCTATTTTTAGTATTTCATGATCAATTATGGTTTCTTCGTACAGGTGGTTCAATTTTTCCATCTGAAATTATCAGACCTGATAGCATCAAGAGAAAAACAGGACGGTGACACAGAAACAACCGAACCTCATCTCCTGGACAAAGTGAATGGCTTGGAATTGGTTTTACCTTGTGACCATCAACTTGCAGAGAAAGTTCTGGGCTCCATGTCCTGTGATAATGAGGCCTTGTCTTTTAGTTGGGTTGCTTTTAAACTTGCAGTCACAAGATGGGAGGAATATATGTTCTCACTTTATAAAGAGCTGTTGATGCTTATTCCGCATTGGGTATTCCATCAGATTATCTTTTTGGCTCCTACAACTGAACAACTCAGCTGTAATCAATTTTCAGGTAAGTAACTTTTTGAATAATTTACCAGGAAATAGGTTTGTTTCAGAATTGGGGTTAATTTAAACAATCTTTGCCTTTTTATAAACCCTTTTACAGGTTTTGAGGAGCCTTCACAAAACAAATTACAAAAATGAGAATTGTACAGGTATGAACATGTTATTGTAATGATCGCCTTTTACATGTTTTTATATGGGAAGGATTATGGAACAATTGAAAGGTCAACCTTATTTTAAGTTTCTGATTGTTCTATTATATTTATTATCTTGTCATTTTTATAATTTTTTTTTCTAAGAGTCATCTACTTTCTGATTATACTAACAATCTTAATATCATTAGTTTCTCTTGCTCAGTTCAAGTTCTTCTAATTTTGTTCTGAAATTCGGAATATGCTATCACCGATGTTGTTCAATCATTGAAAATTATGAACCTTTCATCATAATCAAATCATATTTATTTGACTACTGCACATTTAGACTTCATTTGGAATGGCTTTCTTACTGCTTCTTAATGCTGCTTTCTAGTAAAAAAATTTAATTTTTATATTAAAAAGCTACTTTAAGAATCAATAAGAAAGTTATCTCAAACGAAATCTTAATTATTCCCAGAAATACAAAATTCAATTTGAGAACTCTCTGCTGCTAGATTGGTAGTAAGGCATCCAGTTCACCAACCACACAGACCATCACCTATTTGATTAACTTCCATTTTATTTTTGGTTGTTGCAAGCTTTAAAGGTTCACATAATTTAGGCTAGATTTATAAATAGGATTGATAAAATACTTTTATGATGCATAATCTAATTTTTTCACACTCAGTCAAAAATTCTTGTTGAATATTTCTGAAATAAACATTATTATCTGTTGTTAAATGAAAAATCATTCTATAAATATATGTAAGATTTGACAGGTTAAGCTTTCCATTGACAGAAATGACAAGCTGCCGACAGTTTTGAATAGTAACCAAATGTTATCCATTAATTGGCTAGCCTGGAGCTCTGGACTGCCCAACTATTAACACAAAGGTAATTAAGCTTCTTGCAATGGTAGTTTTCATATAAATTGAGTGGGAAATAACAGGAAGGTCATGTAGTTATTATAGATATTTGATCATATTAAAAATATATTAATTTGAAGCATATAATGGCATGCCTGTATAGCTGGGCTTATCCTGACTGGAAATTTTATATAAGAAGTCTTCTATTCTGTATATTAAAAATATTCTCCCTTTTCTGCTTAAATATATTCATGAACCATTATAAAAAAAGGATCTTGTCAGCCATTGCTCCCATTGCTTCATTTCAGGCTTTTCTTATTGAAGGTTTATGGAGCTTGATTCTGTAGAGAACTGATTACTCAGCTTTTTGTTGTTTTCTAAGGCAACTTTCTAGAAATTAGAAATTTTTGTACAAAAAAGCTGTTTTAGAAAGTAGTAAAAAGTTGTCTCAAACGAAACCTTAAATTGATGGACTTGGAAGGCAACACTAAAAGATTTTAGTATTTAAAAAGCATCATTTCATGTTGTTATTGTCCAAGCACTGTAGGGAAATGTGTGATATGGATGAAGGATTGTTGTTATAAAGTCAGTTGGGGATGGGGGAGATGCTTGTATCATAACTAAAAGAATTATATCGCCCCCACATCCTTCTTTCAACCACCAACACTCACGCACGCACGCACGCATATTTCTCTCCACTGCAAACACGGGACCCTCTTTCATAATAATAACAACCAACCATCTCCTGCTCTGAACATATGGGAACTTAGGCTTCGTTTGAGATGATTTTCTTTCTGCTTTTTAAGATGACTTTCTTGTACAAAATTTTTAAATTCAAGAAATTTTTGTATTAAAAAGCTGTTTTAGAAAGCAAGAAGAAAGCTGTCCCAAGCAAAGCCTTAATCTTCTTAACTCTACTCAAAGTTTGATTAGGTGCATGTGAATTTTTGGGAACAAATAATACTTTAATGACTATTTATTGGCACAAAACTTGATTAGTGGATAAATATACCCACTAATGAACATTAGTTAATTATCACAACACCTTCAATCCAATTGTCAAGCCTATCTCTGAGCAACTTGTTATAACATTAATGTTAATTAGTATTGGTGCCTCCAACTCAATGTCGACAACACTTCCATCCAATGTCATCTCTTCCTAGATGTTTTAATGGTTTAACCCCTCGGCTTCATCAACAAAAGACCATCTTAAATTTCTGCAAGTGAAATCATCTTTAATCTCAACAACTCTTAAAGCTCCTAACCAATATATCAAGATGAGAAATTTAACCTTTTAGTTCGACGCTACCCTTACGAGTTCGATAAATATAGAATTGTTATGGACAATTCATAATGCTTCTTACATCAAGCCATATGAGATGTAGGCATATGAGGTCTTGCTTGGTGGGGTATCTTATTGAAATAATAACAAGAATAATTTATCCAATATAAATTAATCCAAGTTTTAATTTAAATTTGTAAATACTAAATGATTTTAAGGGGTCAAAAGATAATATATTAAGAGAGAGAGAGAGAAGTATAACTAAGAAAATGCATTCAAACTTAGAAGGGAGAAGTCCAAATCCCAACGGCAGAGGCAGAGACAGAGACAGAGACTCTCATGCACTTTAAATGCTAAGTCTCTCACATTATTCATTGCATGGAGAAAGTAGAGCTAATAAATTGAACGACCAAATTGTCAGCAAAACATGGTGACAATGAGGAAGTAAAAGTTGGCCAGCGACGTGAGAGCACGATGAGCCACTGAGCTTCTAACCCTACCCTCTCATGGGACCCACTAAAAATTAAATATTTTATTTTAACATATAACAGCACTTAAAACCACAAAATTACACTTAAACTTTCGTAATTAAGAAATTAACACAAATTTCAGCCATTATTCCCATCTCTAACCCCTTCTAATTGAGGAAGCTACTCAGCCTTTCTTTTTTGAAGTAAAAAATATTTTAATTTCCTCAAAATAAGATTTTGTTTGGGTACATTTTTTTACTATTTTCATAGTTATTTTTTAGTACTAAATTTTATAAAAACAGCAAAATAGTAATGATCAAAAGCTATCTAAAATGATAACTTTTTTTATTTTCTTAAAATAATTTTTTTAAATTAACAATTTTGATATTAGAAATCTATTTAAAAAAAACAATAAAAAAAGATATTTCAAATAATACATTTTTTGTAAAATTTTTTTAACTAAAATCTGTTTTAAAAAATAATAAAAAAATTATCTACAAACAATAAAAAATTATAGAAATTTGTGGTATATAAAAAAAAATAAAAGTGTTCGTAGCTCAATGATAAAGGAATGGATTACAAAATCATTTCGAGGTCCACTTTCTCCTTCATTAATGGACATCTTTCTCACCTCTCTTGAGTCAGTTCTCTGAGAGTCTGACAAAGCGAAAAGAAAAGCCCTGTTGCCTTCCGACCCTTTCCATTAATGAGTCCTGCATCACTTGTTGGGAAGTGGACCCCTTTATCTTTCTCATTATTTTCACACCATACTTAACAGCTTGCACTTACAGGCTCCTAATTAAGCCTCTACTTTCTCTTGCCTAATTACTAATTACCTTGTCTAATACTGTGTTTAATTCATTAAAATTGATTAAATTATCATTAAAATTGTTATAAGAGCTCTATTTATTTGTGTTTGGTGCTGAAATATTTATGATGATAGGTATCATTTAATGTTTTAGGATTATACAATTCTTTTATTTGCATATATAGATAGATTGAGAGTAATCTGTATGAGATATTATATTTTTACATAGAAAATGTATTAAAGAAAACATCATACAGTTTAGCTTGGTTGAGTTAGATTTTACATTCTCATGTAGTCATATGCTTTAATATATACAAATTGTATCAAATGTTATGCTTGATAAGATGATATTTTCCTCTTCTTTTTGTTAAATATCGCTATTATAGTTTTATAACATGTTTATTTAGAATACTATATTGAGATTGATTCCATAGTGGGCATGAGCAACTTTGTTGAATAAAATGTGTGTGGGCGGGTGTTTGATTTACTTTGTGTTTATGTATTTAATCAAATCTCACTCGCTAGTAACTCAAGTTGAACATTTTCGTTTATCTTCTCCAATATGTTGAAATTGAGGATGATGAAGATCATGAAGATGAAGTTGATGAAGCACAAAGAGTACCTCAGACTTTTGCGGGCAGATAGTGATGAACCAGAATGCTCTTTGCTTAAGTTGTGCAGGGATTGACCTACAGGGTTTTGTAGATTCTGATCTTATTGGAGATTTTGATGGTAGAAGAAGCACAAAATATTATATCTTCATTTTGGGAAAGACTTGTAATAATATCCTGTATTTTGACTTTTCCAATATTTTTTTGAAGTCATTATAACTCAAAATTATCAATCGTCTTCGCCATGGTATTTTGGTTGGAGTATTTTACTTACACGAATTTTTTCGTAATTTGTAGACACATGTGAAAATCTTTTAGGAATTTGTACCTATCGGTACAAGTGAGAATTTCGAGACTGTCATGTATCCGTTTTACAAACTGATTTCATTGATATTTTTAAAATAAAATGATTTATTTTATGGATATTTTTCTGTAATTTTTGGAGTCCTAAAATGATTTATTTGAATTTTATAATAATAAATTTATTAAATTTATTATATAATATTATATTATTATTTAAATCATAAATATCTAATAACACTAATATGAGTTATTTAAAAATCCTTTTTGCCTTTTCCTTTGTTCCATTTGGCATGCCAGAGAGATGTTTTAAGGATTTTGAGAGAAAAAGAGAAGAGAGAGAAAAGGGAAACTCAGATTTGGAGGCTACGATGCGATTTTCGTCCGTCGAGCCAGTTGGGAGACTTACTCGCCTCGCTGTAAGGAATTCATATTCTATTTCTGATTTCAATGATTTGATGTTTTTTAAATGTTTCCGCTAAAATTTATGTTTTAGTTACCGAAAAATGTGAATAACTTTGTATTAATAAAATTTTCACTGCGTAACTTTTTGTATGTTATAGATATCATGATTATAAGCATTTTGAGTATTTCTTCGTGATTTTTCACCATATGATTTTGAAAATACAACAATTTTTGTCTACCCAAAAAATTTATTTTTGACACCTAAGAATAGTATTGTAGTACAATAAAAGTCTTAAAATATCATTTTATACAATTCCTGATATTTTAATAATTTTCTAAAAATGTACATTTTTTCCTAATAAGATTTTTTATTCTTTACCGTTATGACATTTTGACATCTTCTTAATGAAGTTAAATTATATATTATTTTTTGCAATGCATTAAAAATAAATATGGATATTTGCTTGAGTAATAGCTGGTCGTTATTAATGTTATAATATTGTGATAATAATATACGTGTGTGAAACAAATAAGTAAAGACTGGTTGACCCGTTGGTTGGAGACTAATTGACCTATACAGGAAGGTGGGCTGATGAGCTTTCCTTTAAATACTGCAGTTTGGTGTTATCGTATAATAATTCACGTGATACACTGATTGGGAGTTATAATGAGATTATTACTTTACTGATGAGCAAAGAGTGTTGACTCTATTTACTAAGCCAACGATTTACTAACACTGAAAAATATTGTGATAGTCAAAACTTCTTAATTGTTTAGTGTGACTAATGAAATGCATGTTCCAATAAAAGTCTAGAGACAAGCAGAAGTCTAACGATGGGCGGAAGTCCGATAACGGGTAGAAGTTTGACGTTGGGTAGAAATGCGATGATGGTTGGCGGTCGGGTGGAAGTCCGGTGACGGTCGGTGATTGGGCGGTTGTCTGATAACGGTTGGGCTAAACTCTGGCTGTAGTCGGTGGCCGGGTGGTGGTCTGACAATGGTCGAACTAAAATTCAATGGCTTGGTGGTGATCGGTTGTCGAGCGGTGGTCCAACAAAGGTTGGGCTGAATCCCAGCGACCGGGTGGAAGTCCGGTGATGGTCGACGGCTTGGCTGTGGTCTAATGATGGTCGGGCTGACGTCCGGTGACGATTGGTGGCCAGATGGAATTTCGGTGGCAATCGGCGGCCGGGCGGTAGTTCGACGAAGGTTAGGCTGAAGTCTGGCGACGGTTGGCGGTCAGGTGGAAGTCCGGCGGGTGGTCCGACAAAGGTTGGGCTTAAGTACGGCAGCGGTCATCGATCGGGTGGAAGTCCGGCTACGGTCGACGGCCAGGAGGTGGTCCGACGATGGTTGGGCTGAAGTCCGGCGATGGGCGGCGGCCAGGTTGAAGTCCGACGGTGATCGGTGACCGGATGGTGGTCCGACGAAGGTCGAGCTGAAGTCCGACGACGGTGGGCTGCCAGGTGGAAGTCCGAGAGTGGTCTGACGAAAGTCGATGTGGGTTCGCCGGCGGTGATGCAGGAGCTGTTGAAGCCTCAAAGCTCTCTCCAATATTTAGCCCCCGGTCCCCCTTCATGTAGAGAGTGGGGAGTCTATTTAGAGATTTTCATGAGTGACACACCCCATAAATATTGAGAAAATCCGGGGAAGGTTCGTAATGCTCCATCAGATATCTTGTATTGATTCCCTCGATTATAAAGAGTTTTTCTATTGTTTCAATGTCTTAACAATGTTATAATTCAGTGATCTTTTGCTCGTTAGATTCGTCTAGTCGAGCCGCTCGATTTGACTATAAGCATGTCATATTTGGATATCATACTGTCATCCAAATAATGCTTTTACTCTTCCAAATGAGCTTTGAGTCTTTGATTTGGACCCATTTGGGCTTGGATTGAGTCGAATTTAGTGACGTTGGGTTTGTCTTTCTGAGATGTTCAGTTCAACTATAAGTTGGCTATAACCGTAGATCATATGATCCCGAATTTGATTTTAGAAGTTTCCAACTTAAAAATGCTTTGAGATTCGTGCTCGATCAAAACAATTTTTGGTAACGTATCAATGATAATGTAAACATTTAACATCAAAAGACATAAATAAAAATAGTAAAGTATATACTACACCAATTTTCTTAACAAAAAAAAATTAAATATATTCTACTTTAATATTATATCCTATCAAAATATTCTGTTATATATAATTTTATTTTTTTCCTCATGAAAAGGGGAAGAACTTGGAACAAAAAGAAGGGGTAGCCATTCGGTTCCACTCACATCAACATGCATAACATTCCTTCCAATGCATGAGTGAGAGACATTCTAGCTTTAAAGAATCAGCCTAAGAGTTATATGTACAATACAACACTTGCATGCATGCATGGTCCCATGCATTTTGACATCTAGTTATGACAGTTCAATATCTCCAGTACAAAATAGACCCATCATGCATCCATGAATGAAATATTTATTGGAAATTAATTCCTATATATAAAAGGACAAGACGTGAAGATATAGCATTAACAAACAAAACTATTACATTTATATGTATGGTTGATGGGTTGCATGCATGCATCATCATATGCATGCATGTATTAATGTATACAGTACTATGAAGGACAGAAATGTTGACAGGTCTTTCAACTTCACCTTGGACATATCGCTATCCAGCACATGGGATACCATAACCCTCATAGGACATGGAGTTTGTAGCTTGTACATGGCCTTGATGAAAAATGTCCAGCTTGAATAATTAGAGCTAGGGGCATATAGTTAGGCTTGGAAATGTAAGGCATCTTATCTAAAAAAGAAAGGAAGTAAATTCATAGGGATACTTTTACAAATTATGTACTATTGGTGGGGAAGATATTTTATATAAATATATATCTTGTGCTCTTGATTCTTTCAATTGAGAGATAAATTATTATGCGTGGAGATTAGAGGTCTGGTTTGTCTCTGTGAACAGTAAAAGTGCAGTAAACCGTGCTTTTACTGTTTATGAAGAAAAATCCGAATAGATATCTGTTTTTGTTCTCCACAAGTAATAATCTCTCCACTTGACAACATTCAACTTTAATTCCACAACATAGCATATTATTTTAACAACATTTTCATTTATGCAAGAGATTTTTATAAGAGATTATAATTATAAACATCAGAGGAAAATGAATCATCTTTATAACACAAAAAAAGAGGATCGAGGCAGCAACATTCACTATTTAAAGGAATCAGAAAGCTATATATATTCCATTTTTTTGGACTAATTAAGACAAATTCATACACAGTTAAGATATGCAAATGTCGAACAAAATGTCTTTTGATTGATAGTCAAAGCTTTTAACAAATAGATCATCAAGATGAATTGCAAATATTTATCTTGTTTTAATTTTTTTTTTTTTTATAAAACCCACTTATGGGGCCTACGCGTTAATGTCAAAAAACGGTTACACAGTCCTTAAAAGGTCCCACCATCACACTAACGCTAGATAGAGCTACATTTAAAAAAAAAGAAATAAAACCTAAGAGACGGTAGGTCCTTTTTCTATGATTACAAAAAGAACAAGTAAATAAGCTCAGGCTGTGCAGAAACAACACCCAAAAAAGAAAGAGCAGATAAATCCTATTGAATAGCTTTTCAGCTGCCTTGTCGAATTGACTGACTAAGGCCTCTATGTTACCGACAAAATTAGAGGTAGCTCATATCATTCATTTGAGTTGTTGGGTAAACTTTTATCAAATAAAATTATTTTCTATTGAATTTAACTAATTTATTTAATTATGATATTTTTTTTTTCTTAGAGAAAAATCATTAGAATAAAGAGGAGGTATGAGGCACCACCAAAAATTAAAATAAATTAATTCAATATCCAAATGCTTTAATTTTGCATTAGGATTGATTATTATTTGTCAATATATTTTTAACGTTATATGCTATATAGTATCTCTTAATATAATTAAATTATTAAATAAATGTCTAAGCTATTAGATATTCATAAGTATAATCATTAATAAAAAATATATTAATTTTCTGATAATTTAATTATATTAAATAAATATAATTAAATTATTTAATATTTTTATAATATTGATGTAATATATGATATATGAAATTAAAGATGCATGGAAGAAAAAAAAAACTCCATCTTAATATAAAATAGATCAGGATGTCTTGATATACTTGAATTTGAGTTATAATTACACCTTATTTAAAATAATAATTTAAAATTTTAATTAGTACAATCACATTATTGTTGAAAAGTGTGAGGCTATTAATTGTGCAACAAAAATCATGACTTAATTAAAGATAAGTTTAAATTATTACATTAATTAATATTTTGCTTTAATATGAAACATATATTTTACGTAGGTCTCATCGTGGGTTTTAACAAAAAAAAAAAAAAAAAAAAAAAAAT
>NW_021319382.1:688766-722490 GCF_001605985.2 Dendrobium catenatum
ATTTAGTACTGTGGTTGGGAAGGAGACACATTATTATTTATATTTTATATAAATAAAACTTTATAATTAAATTTCAAAATTAAAAAATAAAAAAGAATTTTTGACCTCTTCTTCATCTTCTAGCACCACACAGTTCATTTTGATCTATTGACTAAGAGCTTCAGCTATCAATTAAGAGATTTTGAATTTGAATCATATATATATAGGGGAAATTCACAGAGAGGCCTACGAGTTAATTATGGATAAAAAGTACAAAGTCTTTAAAGGGATCTCAAGCTTACTAATGCTCATAAGAGCAACAAAATTCAAAATGAAAAGAAAACCTAAAAGTAAAAGCTTGAGTTCCCTTCTAAGCAAAAGTACACATAAACCTAGATACATTCTACGCTGTATAAAAATATTATATATATAATATGTGTATGAATTTATCTGAATAAATATGAATGTCTTAAAAAAAGAAAAAAAAAAATCTTCCCACACCAAACATGCCATCCCCTTTATTTCAGCTTGGGTGACATCTCCTCAAGCTGATATCAAGGTAATAACTACTGGTTAGTGTGCCCCTATTGAATGCAAGTCACCTTCTAGATCTACTTTCAGAATTTTAAAATGTAATAGATATTATTAACAAATAAATAAATATATTTTTTATGTTTTTATTTTATAGATAAAATAATATTTTTGTTCATATTTTCAGTATTTTTTTATGTTTTTATTTTATAGATAAAATAATATTTTTGTTCATATTTTCAGCCTTGATGAGTTAAGCAAAGAGCCAATGTTTATTAACTCAATTTTGATCTTCAATTAGGTTATCTCACAAATTGATATTTTTAATTCTCCATTCAGTTTTGCAATTCCTATTAATTCAAATCAAAAATTGATTTTGAGCTCATATGTATATATACGAGCATTTATCGTACATAGTGGGACTTAGGCTTTCTTTGCTCACTATTTTTTTGTTGCTTTCAGATAATTTTGTGTTAGGAAGCTGCTTTCTACAACGCCTTTCAAAAACTCCAATAACTACTTTATAATCACTTTTACAAAAAGTTACAGCCGTCCGAAATGGAATCTTAATCTAATGCAACTAGACTAAGTCTTCATTTGGGATGACTTGCTTGCCGCTTCTTAAAGCAGCTTTCTAGTAAAAAAATTTAATTTTTATACTAAAAAACTACTTTAATAAGCAATAAGAAAACTGTCCCAAACGAAACCTAATCTATGAAACACATTCAAGTAAATATCATAGTGAGTACAAATCGATCATTAATGGTTATGCTTATTAAAAGTTATAGAAATATCTCATACAAAAGAATGTTCTCTTAAATATATTTTCTACTTAGAACATTTCTTCTTTTTTTAAATTAAATGGTTAAACCCTAAACTAAACAAAACTGATCAAATGAAGCTGCTGATTTAAATTGTAAAAGGGGAATTACAGAGAGAAGGTTAGGAGTCACACAGCAGGAAGGACAAACAAAGTGAATATGAATGAATTTATGAAAGAATGGTGAGGGGAATCATAAAGTAATAAATTAGTGATGTTGTTTGATGTCAAAGGAAGACATGCCCTTCTGCAAAGCGACTCATTTAAAAATATTGCATGATCTGTCATACCATGTCAGTCTCAATTAATTCTTGCTGTCCCCATTTATGAACTCTCTCTCTCTCTCTCTTTCAATCTCTCCTGTCTTTATTGATTTTTATATTATGTGAGATAATTTTGTAAGAAAATAAACTTGTTTTAATCTTTTTTTTTTAAATGAAAGTTTCAGCTTATAAAATTAGAAATATGTTTAATTGATTTCTTTTCTTTTGATAACTAAAATATTTTAGAAAAAGAAAGATTAAAATAGTTTATTTACTATTTATAAAAGATTAAAATGATTCCTGTTTATATTAGAGGACCATTTTAATCTATCAAATATTTAAAAAAGAATTAAAATAATCTCATGATGAAATTAGGATCTTAATGATCATTTAATATATTTTAATATTATTTCGATATGTTATAAAGAGTTAAGAGATTATTTTGATCTCTTTTTTCTAAATTTTTTAGCTTCTAAATTAAAATAAAAAATGCTATAAATAAAAAATCATTTATAATTAATATAAAGAATATGATTAACTAGATATTTTTAAGAGTCTATGCTAACGTAAAAATGATTTAGATTTCGTTAAAATTAAAATATTAGAAATTATGAGATATTTAAATATAAACATAAAATAGCACCAAACAATTTTTTTAGTGAGATAAAATTCAACTTCCTATAATTTATACTGGATATATGTTTATTTTAAAATAATATTTTCTTATTACCATTGTTATAAAACCAGGTAAAATTTTTAGATTACTACAGTAATATTTTTTTTCTCTAATTTATTTAATTTAAAATATATTAAAAAAAAACGAAAATTAGAAACAGGGTTTCCACGTGTGTGCGGGGAACAGTAGGAACCAACCGTTTAGATGTGAGTGCTCACACGATTTGGGAGAGCATTAAATTTCTTTTATGAATGTATAATAATGTAAATTCATCAGAATATATAATTATTTTTTCGTTCGTGGATAAAAAAATTGGAATATTAAAATCTTTGTTCAAATTTGAACAGTAAAAAGATTTATAATAATGCCCATTCATTCAACCGTTATGGCAGTATTTATATAGTAAAGATTCAAATTGCATAAAATAAAATAAAAAATTTCAAAGAATTAATGTAATAATCTGTTATGATATAGTACACAATTATATGATATTTTTATAGGATTTTTTTTTCTCCATTGAAGTTTTTTAATTTCTCGATATATTAATTTCTGTTGAGCTATGAATGAATTAATCTTATCTAATTTTGAAAAGAATAATATGAATCATGTATGTCCATACATATTGATAGAGGTAACAAGTAGGTTCATTCCAGATGAGTTTGATTAATATATATATTTGTTCAAAATGAGTCTCGTCCTACGTAATATTTGTCGGAGCAATGCTAGGGATAGGCACGGATTCGAACCAATGAAGCTAGCATCATAGGAGCTCGCTCCTGAGGAGTCTAATCAAGGTTGCACGTTTTCTTAGTGGGTTCTCTAGCAGAACTCGCCTCAGCAAGCCTTCACTTAAAAAGAAGCACTAGATTTATGATTAAACTTTTTCAGTAGTTCTCTTTAGTCAAATTCATCCGCCTTCCACAAATATCCTATGCAATCTATAAGAGGCTAACACTTACAGAGCCTATAATCATGGCTTCATCAATTATGTTCATCCCCAACTCACAAGGGCACTCACTAAAAAAATTTATTGCTCACCCTCAAAGACTTGCCACTTGTCTCAAGGCATTTGCCTTTGCCAACTTGCTCAAGATATCTATCCTGGAAGCCGCCCCCGAGGACTTGCCAACCACATAGAGCACTCACCGAAGACATCCAAATTCATATCAGAGATAGATGGCCACATGTGATCATATATTTCATTTCATCAACCTGTATGTACATTTATGTGCTTGTCCGACCGTATATTATTTCTCTATTTTTAAAGTATAATCTTTTCTATAGTCCTACTAATCTTATAAATTAATAATGGGTCAATATGCATATTTTAGACTTTTGGCCATTTCTACTATCCATAGGAATTATCTAATTTCCTATTTTTGCTCTCTATACTCACTTATACTCCCCATTATTGTCCTACACAATCTAATCAAATTTATTAGTAGGGTCGGATGTCTCCTACGAACAAGTCTAAACTCACAAAAGTCAAACTAAATATTAAAGCATAAAAAAATTAGCTAAATTCCAAGCTTTTTCCAATTAATGTTACATCTTGTCATGTAAAATTAACATGATAAATATATTTAAATTTTTGCCGGGTAAGAATGATAAAAAAAAAAAGCAAGCAAAATGCTTTATATGAAGAGACGGAAATATAAGTCCATTTAAAAAGCAATTGACCAGTTCACACCATCAAACACACGAGGCTTTGCCACCAAAAGTAAGCAGCTATTGCTATGGGAGATGTGAAAGCAGATCACAACAGAACCTGCATGAGTGAACGTAAAAGAGAAAAAAAAAAAAGTAGTAGAGAATATAACAGAAGAAACAGATCAAATCCTGTCCCTCCATTCTTGATCAGAAGTACACGCAAAGAACCCCAAATCCCAAAAGTGATTTCCTTGTTAAGAAAAAGTGGGAAGTAGCTTCCTTCCACTTAACTCCATAGCTATAGCTTTTGATGATTTGATCCCTCAGACATTATTCATAAGTTTCTTATAAAGAGAAAGTATATATCAGTATGGGAAGCACATGCCAACTCTGATATTATTAGAGTTTATGTTTATGGGTGCATGGCAGCCTTCATAACGAGAGATTATTCTGTGCAGATATTGGACAGGAGAACCGTCCAGTATTGAGTGTGGTACCGACGTTTGGTACCGCTTGGTACCGAGCGCAATACATTTTTTAGATGACGTGAAGCATTTTTATTGACCTCTTATCGCCGTTCGGAATCCGCACAGAATAATTTGTCCTTCATAACCTGATCTACAATAGATTAATGTTACAATGCAAAGTAAACATTTAGAGATAGCAAGAGAAAGATAATATATATAATATATTTAAACAAAGAGATCGAGAATGGAGTCAAAAGAATGAGCAGAATCTACGGAGCATTTCATTCTCCTAAAAGTTCTTGAGAGATGAGCTAAGTCGCAATGAAAGTATATTCTCATTATTTTATATAAATAGTTTATAATCTGCTGGGACTTGGTAGCTAGCTGAAGCTGCCGAGAGGAAAGTCATGTGACGACATCTCTCCATCACGTGAGCTCCGGGAATCTCTCCTTCTTTCTCTTTCTATCTCTAAAACTCTCTCTCTCTCTAGAACTCAGAACTAGTACCACCGGACCCCTCCATGAATTTTTCACATTCCTTGCTTCAACAACACAATACTATTCTTATTCTCTCTCTGTTCTCCACTTTGTGTTTGACTCTTATGGGGGGCTCATCAACTCGTCATCATTACTCTATTATTTGGCCGGCCACGAACTGCTGCATGGGAAACAAGTGGCAATTTGTTAATGGATGGATGTCGTCTTCCTTACCTTGCTTCTCTCTCTAGATCTTTTCTTTTTTTACTCTCTCGCACGCAGACACACACGTGGGACTGTGGGATAATTAAAGCGAGTAGGCTTAAATAGCTATGGCTTGGTTTTGACTGGAAGGGCTATAGAAAGCTCTTCCATTCTTCTCGCTCACCGAACGTAAGTGATGAGCTTCTGAGGAAACTCATAGGATTCCTTTCTCATTTTTGTTTATTAAATATTACAGAGAAAAGCAGCATCTCACATAAAGATTGTTTTAAAATTCAGATAAATGAAGGAAATCAATTCAACGGCTACCAAATTTCTCGAAATTTTTGAATAAAATATAGTAAAATATGATGCATTAGAAAGTTATTTGATAGTGATAGAAGGTTAACCCAATATGCCTGCACAGGAGATGAATACTCGCTGCTGTTTAAACAAATATGATGGGATGGGTACAGTTTTTCTGGCACACAGCATTCAAATTAAGGTTTTATACACAACTCAGCTTGGTCTTTTAGTTGGGAGCTTAGACTACGTACTAACTAAGAGATCATGGGTTCGAGACTTGTATATGCGATCTGTGTGTGAATATGCCTTAATAGGCCTAAATGTCCCAAAAAAATAAAAGTTTTGTTTCGGACAACTTTTGGTTATTATTGTTTCGTTGCTCTTAAGAAATTTTCGTGTTAAAAACACTACAAGAAAATAACTTTTTTCCCAGTGGAATGATTCGTTTGAAATCCTAGAATTTTCGTTAGAAATTATAATTTGTGACGGATTTCCGACGAAATTTATTATGCTAATAAACACATGTAGGAGAACTATCCAATTTCAGCTAACAAATTATATATAAAAAACTATCCATGTAACAAAAAACTCATTCATTACAAAAAAAAAAAAAAAACCTTCACATGTTCTGAATGTGTTTGACAAATAAAAAATTCAGCTCATCACATTTATCACAATATATACTAAACTTGATTGTCCTTAGTTTTTTCACCCTCCTAGCTAGGAGCTAGTGTCAATTTTTGACATGATCGAAATCCGACCCGGAAAAATCAGGGTTCGGGTCAACCCGTTTGTGAAACGGGTCGGGTTCGGGTTCAATAAACTGACCAGTTTCAAAAAATGGGTCGGGTTTAGTTTGACCTGGCAACCCGAAATTGACCCGAAAATCCTCTACCCAGGTCTACTGCCCGCCTTGCCCGAAGCATCGAGTGCCCTGCCCGAAGCATCACTGCTGTGTCAGCTAGCAAGTCACGTGAATGGTGAGTCCCGAAGGAGCGTTACATCGTTCAGTCTCGTGCATACGCGCGTGCGCGCCTGCGCGGTGCGCATCCCGAACCTGAAGTAACTGCTCCTCCACTGCCAGCGTGCGCGCCTGTACGGTGCGCTTCCCAAACTCGAACCCGAAGCAGCAGCGTGACAACGTCTAGTCTCGCGCATACGCGCTTTCACAGCAGCCGCTACTCACTGCTGCTGCTCCACCGCAGGCGTTGCGCCGCCAGGAGTAGCGACCGAAAACCAAATTCGGGTCGGGTCGTGTCAACCCGACAACCCGCGTGAGTCGGGTCCGGGTTGACAAAGACGACCTGTTTACAAAAATGGGTCAGCTTCGGGTTGACCCATTTAGAGTCGGGTCAATTCGGGTTCGACCCGAACCCGACCCACTGACCTGAATTGACACCCCTGCTCCTAGCCTCTTGAAACTTCTTTATCATTGATGTTTCCTGAACGCCCTCAGCTTCCTATGCATCTCAGTCTGCTATGTAAGAATATATAGCTTAATTAACTTGTTACATTTGCTCTATCTCTTCAGATAGAGCAGCCACCCTTTAGCTGACTATCTCCCCAATGTCGTTATCATTATAGGCTACTGAGCAAAATGATTGTTACTCATATATGTATGTATGAGATCCTAATTCAAATACTATCCCTTTTTGCCTACTTCCCACCGCCTGTGATGACCATGTGTTGCAGTCGAAGAAATTGTGTACATCCCGAAGAGGATCCCTCACTAGTGGGAGCTTGATTATCGTGAATCCGTATATAATCCAACTACAAGCCAATTTTGTTTATCTCTATGGTCGATGAGATATCTAGCATAATAAACTTGACTTGCTTGGTGTGATATGACAAAAAGATCAAACTTGATGTATCCTATTACACTTCACTTCTATTATACCATACGAAAGATGCACCCTTGTGCCTTAATTTGGAACACGATCAAACCACTCACAGTTGAATAGAAAATTTTGACTGTCTATTTTTTCTAGAATATTGCAATTGAATAACCTCCTAAAAAATCCTATAATAATTACATTCACTTTTTACATGATTGTTTCTTCTTATAAAAATATCATAATTTCAGTTTTTCTTCAATCAATTCATAACTTAATGAGAAATCTAAAACCTTTGACAAGAAAGATCTGCACTACAATGATGACATGTAACTTTTATCAAACCATCCTTATAAAATAACATACATCCATTGATACAACAATTATTTTTTACAGCACTCAACCCCAATTTGAATACTAACTTCTTTTTCATGTACAAATCTGTTTGAATTAAATTACTTTATGGATTTGTTATCTTAAATAGACCTATGAACTCATTGAAGCACTCTCAAGAAATGTTGTTCTCGAGTCTTACTACAACTACAACTGATAAATCAAATTGAGTACTGTAACCATTTCAAATGAATTGTTGAGCAGCATGTAGTTACTTATGAAATTTATGCATATCGATGTTATGTGACTCTTTTATATGTTCTCTTAATTTTCAACCTATTACATCGAAAATTATTTTCTTATATGTCAATGTATTTTGATCATCTATGACTATTTTGAAAGTTGTGAAGGGACCACATTGAGAGTATGAATGTGGCTTATATATACTTTCCATGTGATGTCAAAAATCAATATCCTGACACAAATCTTATATGATATAAATCAAGTGTAATCTCATGAGGTGAATGGTGTTGGTTTTTATGCTTTAGCAAGGACTTCTAAACATCCTATATGATAAAAATGAAGTAGCTGAAAAATCATGTGAATAAAATATTTAACTCCCTTAATAAACTTATTTGTTAGTGACTTTATTCCTGATAATAATTTATTATACATCCATGACCGTTGAATTCGGATGTTCATGTCTAATTTGATCTAAAATATGTGAAAAAAAAAAGATGAAAAACATATGAAGGTACTTATTTGATGTAGCTTAGGTGTCACAGCTCAAAATGATCAAGATATGTTCTATCATATTAAGCTGTGATAGACACTTACTAAGATTTAGTTTTGAAATGTTTTAGATTCTTTTCTAATGTTCATTTCAAATAAACTGCATACTACATAGCTATTAAAGTATCCAAATATTGAAAATAAGCTCATCTATAATATTTTCTTTATTTCATCAAAATATATATCTACACTACAGTAAATGGCTATATGAAGAAGCTATATAACTAAAGGATAAACTAACCATGTTTATAAGAAAATCAAAACAAAGAAATACTTTTAACCTTAGATTTGATCCTGAACTGCAATCGATAGTCTCCCCTTTTTTCTGATCTTGAAAATCATAAGCAAATCACAGTGAGTTAAAATAGTTTAGTAGGCCACACAAACCAAATCTAAAATTTTAAATTATTTTATTAAATTTTATTGAATATTTAAAAGTAATTAAATGTAGTTTAATAAATCACTGTACTGAGAAATATAATAAGCGTGCAGCAGTTATATAATTATTTAAATAACAATACTGAGCTGACAAATAAATTATAATGCATATCAAAGAGCGTTTCATATCACTTTTTTACCCAAATAGAATCTCAATGAATTCTTGACTCTTATGACTTCTTTTTTGTGCTTAAAGCACCAAAATATATTATATTTTCTATCTCAAACAGAATCTCAAATGATTATGACCCCTTATAGCTCCAAACTATTCCCTGACATAAGCAAAATCTCAAATGATTATGACCCCTTATAACTCCCAACATATATAATTTAATAAAATTTTTATCAAAAATTGAATTTGTTTAAAATTATATATTTTTGAAAATTGAGATGTACATAATGTGATTTACGTCGAGGTAAAGAAATTTTTCAGCTGGGTTGACGAATGAAAACATCTCGAAGTCGTCCAAAATCGAACTTTCCCCCTTTTCTCTCATCTCTTTTTTCCTATTTTCTTTTTCCACTTCTCTGTTAGTTGAAATTGGCTCCGAAAAATAAGAATGACATTTTAAAAAAATACATTAGGCTTTTAGATATTTATTTTTATAATAAAATATTATTATTCTAACTATTTAATATTAATATTAACATAAAATTCATTTAAATTATTATGCCTTCAAATTTGAGAATCTAAAAATTATAAAAAAATATAGATAAATTAGTTATGCATGTTTAAAACAATTTAATGAAATTGGCTTGCAAAATGAAGACCTGACGGTCCCAAAAACTCCACTTGTACCGACATGTGCCAGTTCTTAAGAAATATCGTCAGTGTCCAAAAATTATGAAAAAATTAGGGTAGGTAAAATGCTATAATATAAATGTTTTGCTGAAGATGGTTTATGATTTGGACTTATAATAATTCCTGAAATAACATTGACATTTTTAGGTAAAAAAACATCTAAAAATTTTCAAGGGTTTCACACTAGGTTTAATATTCTTTTTTTAGCTTTGTTATATTGAAGCCAAAAATCCTAAATAAGGTTAATGGTCCGAAAGAGTTTTTATAAGACCTAACTTTATTACAACCTATGTTATGAAAAAATTATGAAAAAATTAAGAAATATCGTCAGTGTCCAAAAATTATGAAAAAATTAGGGTAGGTAAAATGCTATAATATAAATGTTTTGCTGAAGATGGTTTATGATTTGGACTTATAATAATTCCTGAAATAACATTGACATTTTTAGGTAAAAAAACATCTAAAAATTTTCAAGGGTTTCACACTAGGTTTAATATTCTTTTTTTAGCTTTGTTATATTGAAGCCAAAAATCCTAAATAAGGTTAATGGTCCGAAAGAGTTTTTATAAGACCTAACTTTATTACAACCTATGTTATGAAAAAATTATGAAAAAATTAAGAAATATCGTCAGTGTCCAAAAATTATGAAAAAATTAGGGTAGGTAAAATGCTATAATATAAATGTTTTGCTGAAGATGGTTTATGATTTGGACTTATAATAATTCCTGAAATAACATTGACATTTTTAGGTAAAAAAACATCTAAAAATTTTCAAGGGTTTCACACTAGGTTTAATATTCTTTTTTTAGGCAGAACGTCGGGCCTTAGGCAGGACGTCCGGTCTTCAGCAGGACGTCGGGTCTTCCGCAGTGGTGCAACGAAACTCCGGCGAGGCTTCGGTGGTGGTCCGGCGAGGTTCCTGCGGTGGTCCGGCGAGACTCCTGCGGTGGTCCGGTGGTGGCCCGGCGAGACTCCTGCGGTGGTCCGGCGGTCGTCGTAGAGGAGCTCCCTCCTCTTCTTCCTTCTCTTCTCTTCTCCTCTCTCTTGCCTCTCTCTTGCCTGGATCCCCCCTTGTGAATAATGAGGGCTCTATTTATAGATTTTCTGGAGTGGCATGGCCCGTAAATAGGTGTGAGATCAAGGGCGAATAGGGAGTGGTTTGAATGAACGGCCGATATTGAACCTTCGATCATGCACCGTTTGTTAGACATTTGAATGCCTTAGTGATGTCGTAATTCGGTGATCTTGGGCTCGTTGGATTTGTCTCGTCGAGCCGTTTGATTCGAGTATAAGCTCGTCAAAATCGAAGTCCGTTTGGTAACTCGAATTGTGGTTTGAACCTTCCAACAGCGCTTCGGGTTCATGATTTGGGCTTATTTGGGCTCGGATTGGGTCGAATTTGGTGTCGTTGGATTCGTATTTCCAAGACGCTCAGTTTGACTATAAGCTCGCTGAAATCGGAGTTCGGATGCTCCCAAAATTAATTTTTTAAGTTTCCAACTAGCTTTTGTCTCGAGATTCGCGCTTGATACAAACTGTTTTTGATGACTTTATCAATACTTATATGAATATATAAGTATTTTCCATTCAAGAGCTTCTATATATTCATCTTAGTAAAGCATTAAATCTAATAAATGAAAAAAAAAATCTAAATGTGTTTATTATAAAACACATACAAATCCTAAATACCATTCCTAACACTCTTACAAGATTTACAAACATGTTAAGGGCAGCACCTATAGTGCTTCACTATTTTTTTCAATTGCAATTACTAAATATAAAATTGTTATTATAAATAGAAAACAAATTATAAGATCATTCAACCAAGGAATATGAAAACCCTAAATATAACGATTACTCATTTTCTAACAAAATCTAATAGAATTTTTTTTTTTTTTTCAGTTTTTCCTCTCGCTCTACTAGCTAGGGTTTGCCCTAGCCTCCTCCTCGTTGGAATTGTTCTTCTCATAGCCTTGCTGAACATCACTGTAACCTCAGGGAAGTTTTCTCTCCTTTGATATTTGTCTTCCTCGCGACCTCAGGTCTACTAGGGTTTATCTTTTTCTGCATTTTTTCTTGATGTTCGTGTTTGTTTTTTCCATGATCGTTCCACCTTTGACTATTTCTACGATTCGAATGATGGTTAATGATGTTTGCTTGAATGATCTTGGAATTTTAAATGGTAAAAAAAATTCTCACTCTTTTATTGATGCCCTTTCAGGTGCCTCATCTTCGGCAGTTTTTTCTGATATCAAAACTACAACCCATCGAGAGCTACTCGCTCTGGATTTTGGAAGAGAAGATACTTGCTTTTGCAACCCCTTTTGAATTCAAATTGATCTTAAGCTTAGCGGTGATTTTTCGGTCACCCTCTTAGATCCAAAGTATGTGTTGATTAAATTTATAAATGACATGGATTATAATAGAGTTTGTGTATATAACTCTTATTTTATCAAAAATTGCTTTATGAAGCTAATCAAATGGTTACTATTTTTTTATATAATTATGGAATCTCCCATCATCTCTATTTGGGTTTCTTTCTCTAACATTCAACCCCATTTATTTTCTCTCAGTATATTACACATATTGAGATCGTTGTTTGGTCTCCCTCTAAAATTTGATAATGCTATGTCGAATGGGACTCATCGCATGGTTTCTCATGTTTTGGTCAAATTAGATATCACTAAATGGTATCCCGATAGCATGTGGCTTGAGATTGAAAATTTTGGATGCATACAATACGTTGAAATGAAGCTTTGGATACCACAAAGATTTGCAGTGTTCACAAATCATTTTTTAGATGAGGGCGAAGGAGTTTATTCCTTTTTGTGAACACTGCAAATCTCCATGTCATCTAAAAAATGATCATTTTACCCTTCACCCTCATTTAATTAACTATTTATATATTAATCCCAAACCTGTATCTATTATTGGTAAGGGGAGCATCAGATTAACTACTCATGATAATATTCCCTCTTTTGCTAATATTTCATTGCTGATAAAATTAAGGACAATAGTAATGTTATGGTTATTATTCCTATCTTGGTTCTTGTGAATGATAGCTTCTCACAGTAAAAATTCTAAAAGATATCAATCTTTAATATCCATTAAGGATTTGAGAATAGTGTGAGCTACACAGCTGATCATCTTGATCTGTTCGTCAAGAGATTTGGTTATCAATCAAGAGGTCTTGAGTTTGAAACTTACATATGTATTGGGTGCACGAGTGTTTGCCTTAATTAGCCTAAAGCTTCATTTGGGCTTTTGCAATGTTTTCTAAAGCAGCTTTTTAGTACAAAAAATTTTTGTACTAGAAATCTATTTTAAAAAATATTAAAAAAAAGTACCCAAATGTAGCCTAAATGTCCAAAAAAAAAAAAAAAAAAAAATCCAAAAAAAAAAAAAAAAGTGTCAAGTGTGAAGTGCGGTGGAAAAATCAGAAAGCAACTTGTCAATCTAAAAAAAAAAAAGCCTAGCTTTAGTATTTTGGAAGATGAATAATTACTCGTGTTGCCTAAGATTCTTTGATTTTAGGGTCAAAACAATACAGCTCTTATCATCTAAGATGTGACGCTTCAAACAACACAGTCCGATAAAATATTCATTGCATAAGATTGATAGCGTGAAAAATGATGCAGCCTAATGTGTGGCTAAGTGATAGAGAAATTTTGGCTTCTCTGTGGTGCTTTGATGGTGAGTGTCATAAAACGTAGTATGTATGTGTGTATTAGGATTAAATTCATATAAAATTTAATTAATTATTATATATAATAATAAATGATAAATCAACATCAATTAATAGACTATTATAGGTCGTTGTATTTAAATATTTTGAGCATCTATATTAGTAAGAATCACTAAATGAATATAATCCTACAAACATTGACAATAAAAGAAAAAAAAAAATGTGGTCTTAATATATCATGATCATTTTTTTTAATTAAGAAGAATGATAACATCCGAGAAATTTGACTATTCATGCCTTATAATACGCACACAATTAAGCAAATAGCCTAAATTATTTATTTTCTAAGAGTAATATACATTAAAATACTTTAAAGTTTCATTAATGTGATATTAACTATGGGTGTCAATTTCGGGTCACGGGTCCGGTTCGGGTAGTAAAATGATTAATTGAATATGAATATAAAAATCAGCTGAAGCAAAGTTAAAATTGGACGCACCCCCCTTTAAAAATTTCTGACTTCGCCACTGTTGATCCCATAATACCTTCACCCAACAAGTTCGAATGCCATTAACCCTCACATGTGGAATCCTCTTTTCCTTCACCATACATCCTTCATGTTAATTAATACATATCACAGTGAGCAATGGTGTTTGGTTTTGTTCAAGCTTTGGGTCCTGAGTCCACAATTACTGAGGTAATTAGAGGAGTGGTGGAACTGAAGTACTAATCAATCATCTCTCATGGCTGAAATTTTTATTAGCTGAGAAAGATGGCATTAAAAGCTAATTGTACCTACCGACAAGAAATATCACGTTATAATATGCTGTAATTGCCTCGGTGGAGCTTAGGAATTTGTATATTAATTTCATGAGTCAACTAATGCATGAAGAAGATGACATATGGGCTTAGGTTGGCACATTAATTAAGAGTAGACAGCAAAGGTGGTGCAATGTTTAGGTGGTGAGAATATTTGGGAGAATGAAAAGAGAATTAGAAGTTAGGCGGGAAGGTTTGTACAATTAGATTATAGATTAATTTTCTAAAGGTCAAATTTGATTAGCTCAAGAAACTATGATAGCTCTAGAACTAATTTACTCATCATAGGCTTTCTCGATGCATGTTTTATCTTATCTAAAGCTACATTCTTCGATGACAAATCTCAATTAGTGAGGCATTAATGGCTCTAAAATCCACCATATGGGTGTTCATAACCATTTTATTATATTTTAATTAATTGTAGCCTTTATTTACTCAACCTAATGTTTTTATGCTGAAAGCTACTTAAGAAATCAATAAGAAAGCTATCTCAAATGAAGCATAGAAAGTTTTCTTACAGCTTTTTAGTATAATTTTTTTTTTAAAGAAGTGGCCCAAAGCTGTGCAAAATGAAGCCGTAGACTTGGGTTTAAGGACATCTTGAATTCTTTCTCCTATTGATTTGATCCAAAAGGACATATGGAATATTATTATCAGATTTTATTCCAAGAATAGCAAAGCCTGTGACCCTGTCTAAATTAAAGAAAAAATATTAGAAGAGAATATTATGAGTTATTTAATTATTGATGGGTCATTTAAAAATCCATATATCCAATTAATTGTGGATCTTGATGAATTAATAGTTTTTAGAATTTGATTGGAGATCATTCGAATTTCATTTTTCAGCAAATTTATAAACGAAATAAAAGTTTTGATGAGTCTAATTCGATGACACCAAAAGCATAGTTGTAAATTGGGTTTAATCATGCATTCAAAGCATAGTTGTAAATTTGATTATACATTTTGAAGGACCAAACTATCTCTAAAGCATATTTGCTTGAATTCAAAATGAGTGTCTAGATGAGAGGAATCCAATGAGTCTAAAATAGCTCAATTTAGTGTCATTAAAATACATAAAAGCCTAATAAATAGTTTATAGTTAAGCAAATCAATATAGGTCATCTAATTTAGCATTTGCAAATTTTGGCTAAATTACTAAAAACACCACACAAAAAATATTTAGATAGCCCCTTAGTTTTCCATCTGGGAGAAGTAGGTGAGTTGGACCTAGACCTTGAGCTAGAGTTGGAGAGAGCTCTGCATAATGATGGAAACCAACGATTGACCACTATTACTTGACTATTACCACCCATTCATAATCATCATAACACAATCAGCAACTATTATCTCTCGAACTCTATTGCTTGAATATTGTTGCTAAACCACCATTACTTGACCACTTTATCTAACTACTAACCGTCTCATGACAACCATTGTCTGATTGCTTATAAAAAACGCTAATGCACTCCATCACTAGGTGGTCGCATGTCATATATATAAACTTCATTGCACGTCATTGCCAAAAATGTCTATACATGCCATCAACACCAATATCAAAGCCACTGTCAACACTTACACTGATGTTCTACACTGACATTAAGCTTAATATTGAATGTATTGGTCTTTGTTCTTCCCTCCTTTAAAGAGAATGACCAAATAGATAACTAACGATCTCTTGAATGAAACTGAAATGCCAAAAAGTCCCTATAATATCCATCATGGAAGCCATCCTTCATAATCTAAGTCTACAATGTTGCATCAATACCTTCTCCAATTATAGAAAATGCATGACATCATTTGTAATCTATAGTATATATTACTGGGATCATTTTAACTGGCCGGTAATACCCCCTTTATACTTTCACATAAATATGGTGTTTCCTATGAGCCGCTCTCAATTAACTGCACATCTAATTTTCCATTAAAAAATTTTATTATTGGTTGTGCATGTGACTAAAATTTTAATCACAACTGTTTGCAATAAAATTAACACTATAAAATGGGTTAGCTGTTAAAATATAATATGTGAGTAGGAGGGTGGGCCAACGGGCTCTCTTTTTATTGGTTATTATTTATATAGACGATTTATAGAAGCT
The DNA here is from genome assembly GCF_001605985.2 of Dendrobium catenatum. Taxonomy (NCBI): domain Eukaryota; kingdom Viridiplantae; phylum Streptophyta; class Magnoliopsida; order Asparagales; family Orchidaceae; genus Dendrobium; species Dendrobium catenatum. The sequence goes on from NW_021319382.1 coordinate 704,934, forward strand.
CTAGTATATTCTTAAAATGATAAATAGACAATTTTTTTTAATTTGATTATGGGACGTTACAACCATCGCCCAACACCATCACAGAGCTTTATACTACATTCATTTTATTTCAAACAAATTAAAAAACAATAATCACATACATTTATTTTACATTCATTTAAACATTTCAAATGCACCGCATGTTTTTGCATTAAACTCATTTTTATTGGCCATTTCTTTTTGTGCAAACTAAAATTCACCTTAATCTCAACTTTATTAAGATTTCATTTGGGACGACTTTCTTATTATTTTCTAAATCAAAATTTTAGTACAAAAATTTTTAGTTCAAAAAAAATTATTAAACTAACAAATCATTAAAAAAAAGATTAAAAAAAATGTCCCAATCTAAACTTAAATATATAATACAATACTCAAAAGTTTCTATTATAAAAAAAAAAAAAAAACCTGCCCACTATCTCTCTATCTTTTAACTAGCCGGTAATACCCCATTTATACTTTCACATAAAAATGGTGTTTCCTATGAGCCGCTCTCAATTAACTGCACCTCTAATTTTCCATTAAAAAAAAAATTATTATTGGTTGTGCATGTGACTAAAATTTTAATCACAACTGTTTGTAATAAAATTAACAAATTAAATGGCTGTGTATTGACACAAATAATAATCACGCTCCATGAAATTTGATCACAGATTTAAAAATATGGCTAAATGCGTTTGTACTAGTCCTTTTATCTTATAGAGAATTATTTTATTCTTATCTTATGTATTGACTTAAATTTCATAATATTTTCTTCCATTCTTTTTCCTTATCTTATGAACTTATAATGAGTTCAGTTTAGTTTTGTTGGTTGTATTTGTAGTTTTGTACTATAATAACGCATTTCAAATGGATGCATTCCAAGAATTTGAATATTTAGTTGCGTGGATTTTGAATGCAATGTTATTCATTGGTCAATTTAGAATCACCATCTAGTTTATATTTGATATATTTAAAAATTGTTAGATCTAGTTGTTTTTCAAATATATTGTAAATTCTTTGTCATTATTGTGGCATGTTGTTGACTACCACACCTCAGTCGCAACATGTCGCATTTCAGTCATCGCCCAATGCCACCCACTATTGATTGCCAACCACTAACTGTACTTGCTGGCTTCCGACTACTAACAACCACCATCGCCACTAATCCCATCAGTCGTCAACAATCACTGGCTGCCGTTCCCCACCATAACACAACACCATCGTTGTGTAATAATTCAAATATTTTTTGAATGATTTTTTAAAATGAAAAAATCTAAATTTTAGCATCGTGCCTTGCAGAGGAGGAGAGAGAGAAGGATGTTCGGGGCTTTTTCATCAGTTAGTTTTGTTCAGAGATTTCTTCTATTTGTTTTCAATAACTCAAATCTTATTTTAGTTTTTAATGATTTTGATTGTTATATAAATTTTCTTGTATTGAACATAATTGATTATTTCATACTGCATTTTAATTGTGACATTTGCGTAAGCAAAAAAGGCTGGCTGTTAACACTATAAACTGGGTTGGCTGTTAAATTATAATATATGAGTAGGAAGGTTGGTCAATGGGCTCTCCTTTTATTTGTTATTATTTACATTGATGATTTACAGAAGCTCTAGTAAATTCTAAAAATGATAAATAGACAATTTTTTTGAATTTTATTATGGGACGTTAAAACCACCGCCCAACACCATCACAGAGCTTTATACTACATTCATTTTATTTCAAACAAATTAAAAAACAATAATCACATACATTTATTTTACATTCATTTAAACATTTCAAATGCACCGCATGTTTTTGCATTAAACTCATTTTTATTGGCCATTTCTTTTTGTGCAAACTAAAATTCACCTTAATCTCAACTTTATTAAGTTTTCATTTGGGACGGCTTTCTTACTATTTTCTAAATCAAATTTTTAGTACAAAAATTTTTAGTTCAAAAAAATTATTAAACTAACAAATCATTAAAAAAAAGATTTAAAAAAAATGTCCCAATCTAAACTTAAATATATAATACAATACTCAAAAGTTTCTATTATAAAAAAAAAAAAAAAACCTGCCCACTATCTCTCTATCTTAGAGGAGCACGTCAAAGAAATTGAAAAGAAGGAACCCCACCCTGCCAATCTGATTTATTTGAGAAAGAGATTGATTGGAATTCCCACTTCATTCTTTCTCCCTCAGCTTCCCCTTAAAAAGTTTAAGATTCTGAGGAAAAGTAAACCCCACCCACACACACGAGACTTTCTCTCCCTTCCTTTTCTTTTAATTATTTATCTCTAATTAATTTTATTTACAAATTTTAGAATTATAAAAAATTTATTTACAATTACTTAGAATATTTTACTAATTAATAATATCATAAACTTAATTACAGATAAATTATCATTAAATCAATTACTAATAACATAAAACAAATCTTATATAAGAATAAATACTTAGCTTAAAGAATATCATTAACAACTCATATTTATGATCAGCTCTCCACTCAGAATGAAGAAGCATAATGCTTAAGCTAAAGCTCATTGATTCCTTCCATCTGTTTTAATTGTTTTAATGCACATTAAATAAATAAATTCTCATCTGAAAGAAAAGTCTTAAGAAATCCTCTCTTGATCTCTTGACTATTGACCAGTACTTTCTCTCTCTTCATCCCTCTCTCTCTCTCTCCTCTTCTTGCTAATATATATCACAAGGATTAAAATAATATAACCCAGATCGCTTACTATTATTCTGTGCTGCTCTTGCCCTCCATGCTCCACATCCTCTTAGCGTCTTCAATGTCTCCCTCAACATTATTTATTAGACATAGTTGGAAAAGATAAATAAATATGAGCAGAAATTAAACTAGCAGATCAGTATACACTACTAAGAGAAGCATAAATCCTTCCATGCTTTTTGTCTTTGATGCAGATAATTAGCTTTTGGTTCTCCATTTCATCCCTTCTTCCCCTTTCCTATTTCTTGCAACCTGTCTCTCTACATAAACCAAACACAACTCTAAGACAGAAGAAGAAGTACTACTACACTTCTTCATATTCTTATACCCTTCTGCAATATCCGAGCTTCCAACATTCTTGTCTTTGATGCTAGCTTGATTGCAAGTTTGGGAGGTAATTAAGAAACTTAGATCGAGCATATAATGCAAGTTCAAAGAGTGTTCATGGAAGCTGGCTCGATGCCGTCGCCGCCTGATCTTTCTCTCCACATTAGCCTTCCCAACAGCAGTCCCTCACTTCGAGAAGGCGCCGCCGGCGTTGCAGATGCGCACACTGAGCTTTCCCTCGCAAGCCCGCCGTCGATTTCTGACACCATGAGGATATGGAGAAGGCAAGGCCGAATGGCGTCGCCGCCGCGAGAGCTATCTCCGGAAGGCGGCACGAGGCCGATAAAAGGAATACCAATCTACAACAGTAGTATCAGCAACAATAGCAACAGCAACAACCCCTTCAATTTCCTCACACAAATGCCTTCTTCTTATCAATCCGCATGGTCGTCGGCCTCGGAGACACCGGCGTGTTTCTTGAGCCCAATCGCCGGTGTGCCGCCGTCTGGCTCGACTTACAACCATGGCTTTGTCGCTCCATTGGCGAGGTTCAACTCGATGCCTGCCAATTCGGCTAAATTTTATGGCCAGCAGAGCTATGATTACCATCATCTTCTTCATCATCATCAGCAACAACAACAACAATTTGGCTTCGGTCCCTTCGAGGCACCGAACAGTCTAATGAGATCCAGACTACTGTCGAAGATCACGACGAAGAGGAGCATGAGAGCTCCGAGGATGCGGTGGACAAGCACACTCCATGCTCGATTCGTCCACGCCGTAGAGCTCCTCGGCGGGCATGAGAGTATGCTCTAACTATACATATTTTTTCTCTTATCTTCAATTCCATGTTTGAAATGCTTTGATCGCCATTTTTTTTTTCCTTTCTTAGGAGCTACTCCAAAATCGGTTCTTGAGCTCATGGATGTTAAGGATCTCACTCTAGCCCATGTAAAGAGCCATTTACAGGTGTGTGCCTGTTTCTTCTCATCTAAGTCTTTCGTGTTCTTCCTTTTTTAGATGTTATAGCTCTTTATTTCAGCAAAAACAGCTTTTATGAAAGTTCTTATAATTTCTTCTCACAAAAAGTTATATTGTAGCTAGCTTATCCTATTTTATAAGAATTTTTTTAAATGCTTAAAATCTTGATAGAATTATTAGAGTTTATTATGAAGTCTGATATACAAATTAAATATAATTCTTTAAATCATTATAAGCTCTACTAATTAATAATATCATAGTGTCCAAAAAAACTCAGAAACGAGTATCAGTTACTCTTATTTCTCAAATACAAGTGCTGAAAATTTATTTCATACAAATCTCCATTTTCTCCCTAATACTGTAGTAATAGAAAAGAAGCCATCCTGTTCTGTATTTACTGCAAGGTGTTGCAGATCGAGTGAATAACTGACTGAATGAATGCAGATGAACAGCAACATGAAACGTGTAGATAGAGAGAGAGAGAAAGAGAGAGAGGGAGGGAAGGAGGGAGGGAGAGAGAGAGAGAAAGAGCATCATTTGGTAATAATAGAGTCAAAATAAATAAAATGACAAGAAAGAGAGTCAACCTCGTGAACAACGGGGGGTTGCAGCGAGGAAAACTGGCATAAAAGGAAAACATTGGAGAAGGAGTTTCTTCTTCTTTTCAGATTCTTTCTTTTGTTTGTACTAATCACGCTTCATTTCTCCTTCCCATTTCATTTCCATTTCTCTTCTCTTTCTCTCTTTAATGCATTCCCCTCTGCTCCTTTCTTTTACCACTAGATGTATAGAACTGTGAAGACCACTGACAAGGCTGCAGCTTCCTCAGGTACCAATACTTAAGTTATTTTCCTCATAAACACATAATGATCATATAAATAGATATAATCATTCTTCAATCATCTCTTAATTAATGAAGGCCAATCAGACGGCTCTGGAGATGAAGATCTCAACTTTCGACGGTTGATGGATAACAGAGGAACTCATGACACAGACTCTGCTTCAAAATGGAGCAACTCATCAAGGTATCCAAATATTTATGTCCCATGCACTTTATAATCTCTCTGTTTGCGTCCTTTAAGAAGAAAAGATTGTGTACTTGTTCTTCTTGCATGGGATAATTAGCTACGTTAACCTTTTATTTAACTTGGTTGGTTCAAAAAAGTAAAAGTGACAGTAATGTGAGAAAGTAAGAGTAACTCTTGATAGAAAGAAGATCAAAGAACTTCTTCGTATAGCATTCATTAAATTCTTTTCAATGTGACTTCCTTTAATTTTTCCTTGAAAGAAAAAATAAATAAATAAAACGATAAACAAATGAAAAAAGGACAATTCCTCGGGTCTGAGCTCTCAGTCTCTTGCATCAGATAAGGCCAAAAAGGCCATCCTCCCTCTCCTTGACTTGAGCGCAACCCTTTCACTTTGGTTCTGTTCTGTTGCAGTATTTTTAATGTGGTGTGATGTATGCTTCATTGCTTCTTGGGTTTTGGTTTGTCTTTTCTTTATAAGTTTTCAATTCTTTATTTAAATTGTTTTGTTCTCCTATCTTTTCACTGCATGCTTCAGCTTACTCTTACCTTGTCCAGCCATTGCATTTACATATACCATATATTGTCTCTTTATGACTTCGTTTGAGACTGCTTTTTTTATTGTTTCTTAAAGCAATTTTTTTAGTATAAAAATTATATTTGTTATATCAAAAAGTTAACTTAATAAACAATAAGAAAATTCATCTCAAACAAAACTTATATATCTTTCTTCGTTCTTCTTTGGTTAAAATCATTGTTAGCAACTTCTTTTAGAGTACCTTAGCTTGACCTGATCTACATTTACTGTGTTAATCTTCATTACTAAATATGGGATTAGAGAGGTGTCGATTCAAAAAGATAAAAGCTGAGTCGTTCCATGCATATTTTATTGATCAAATTCATTTTCAATTCAAAAATTTAGATTTATGATCAATGGTAGATCTTAGATTTTTATAATACGTTATGTTCTTATAAAGAATGATGTGAAAATAATGATGTGAAGTGTAAGTAAAAATATCAAATATTATGAATGTAGAACTATATAATATATCTGAATTTAGCTGTGTTAAAGCTTTTTACAAAACAAGAACAATCATTAACCTAATTATATACAAAATGATTAATATGGAAAAATAAGACTGATAACAAAAATCAGCTAGTTGGCTTGTTCTAGGCTTCAAATACTAACATATTTCACCTACATGAACCTATTACGTCAAGATCATATATAGATTATCAAATCAAACAGAGATGCCTTTGGCACTAACACCTCTAATTTTTAAACATTATCAGCATTTCAGTAGGTTTTCTTGTTGCTGAAACCTTCTAAAAGCTACATGGTTGGAAAGTCTCCTATGTCATTTTACACGACAGGGTGCTTCAATATTTTTGTAATTTTTTCTTTGGTTTTTTATTTGCTTTGGCCCAATGATATGACAATTCATCAGGAGATGCTTTAGTTTGAAAAAAAAAAAAAAAATTTGGCTTGGTTCTCGGTACCCTTTTTCATGAAAAAGAAATTATATTATAAAGAGAAGCTAGCTAGGGTTGGAGTGTGTAGGTGGTCAATGACTTTGTCAAATTTCAGTGAGATTGTACTGTTAAACATATAGTCAATGGTGAGTCATATTTCATGCAAGTTGCACCAAAGAAGCCAAACATGAAAGAAATATTTTATGGGAAGAATTTGAATTTTGGTATTTGAGGTTTCTTATCACATTTATTGTGTAATAATTATTTTTTTTTGAAATATTTCTTCTTTTATTGGGTGAAATGTTTATGAAAATCATACAAATTTTATATGTAGAGTATAATAAGTTATAATATGTTTTAAATTAATATTATTAGAGTAAAATAAAGCATTTTGCTTCATTGTTTTATTTTAAAATTTTAATGTTTGTTTTTTTTATGCATGAAATAATCACGTAAATTTAATATTTTACATCTAAAATTTATATATATATATAATCATCTTCTCCCTCATCGCCTAAGCAAAACAAATTTGAAGTTTAATATATATATATATATATATATATGATTTAATGTATAGTTGGTGAAGAAGTAATATAAAAGTATTTTTCTTGATAGTTCAATTGCTAAATAAATATAATTAATTTAATTTCACCTATGTTATATATTTTTAGTTTACAATGAATATCAAATCAAAAGAATCTAAAATATGAAAATGATTGTTCACTTTCTAACATTTGATTTTGTTAATTTAACATGTGTGGTATGATCTGATAATTTTAGAATAAGATTTTACTTTACCAAAATTTCAATATTAAGTCAACATATTAATCAAAATAACATAAGATAAATACTTTACTTACCTAAAAATTCAAAGACATAAGAAATAGGAAAATGAGAAGTACATTATGCATGACTTTAAACCCCAATCATTAGAATAATGAGAATAAATTCTAAATTTATTAAAAGATTTGTTAGATGTTCTACAATCAATGTCTAATTGTTTTTTTTTATCAGGTGTTATAATTTATTAATTTTTAGTTACATTTAATATTGAGCACATGAGATTTTTAATTTTGAAATGCTAGGATTCATATTAATTTTTCACTATAGAAATTTTAAGCTATATTGATTTTTTTAGCATTGTTATTAAAAATGCTATGAATAATAATTTCTAACAAATATCAATTATAGTATATTCTAATCACATTTGTTATCTTTAGATTACTTTTTCAGAGTTTTATTTTTAGTTGCTTAGTTAAAATTAATTGTGCCAAAGCGTCACATTATCATAAATAATCAATGTTATGAAAATCGGATCATATATAGAACTTGGAGAAGGAGTTGTTCAATGTGAATATAAATTAATATGAGGTTAAATAAAATGAGGTTTAATATAAATAATCGGGGATTAATAGAGGTTAAATAAAATGTTGTAATAAACATTAAAATTATTCAAATATAAGATAAATTATGTAATAATAAAAAATTTAAAAAGTGAATAAATAATTATCTAGATCCACATGTAAATAAAAAATTAAAAAAATTTAATAAAAATTATACTATTTAAAATTTCATTCAAATTAATTTATTATTTTATAGAACTGGTCGGTTCTACAATATCAGGATTGGTTGGACTATTTTAAAACAAACTAGCTAGTGATTCAAATCGATACTTAACAAATGTGGTTTTTGAACCGATAACTTGATCGGTTAGCAATTGAACCGGCTGATCTGATCTGATTTTCAAAAAATGTAATAATTGTGATTGAAACCTTTTCACACCATTAATTACTTTTTTTATATATAATTTGTTATTATAGGAGCTAAGTGTGATTGAATGTTCTATTTAAAGTTTGACCCTTTAATCAATGATTATTTGTGACTTCTTCTTCTTCTCTCTCTATCTCTCTCTCTCTTTCTCTCTCTGACGCAAATCCACCCTTGCTAATGTTTTGATTTCTAGCAACAATTATGAATTCTCAAATTAAACCCTTAGCTATATGTCAATAGTCAAATTCAGTCTTCAAAATGAACCATTCATCAAATAAATTCCAATAATAGTCTGATTAATGAACATAGTCATAATCTTTGCCCCCTACAAGAAAACAATCGTGGCTCTGCCCCTGCACACATGATAAACTTATAAGAATTATAGTTTCAATCATGTTTTTGTAAACATTAGGATTTTTTTATGGAAAAGGGTGGTAAAAATTATTTTTATTCCAAAATTTCATTTTAATCATATTAATTTTAAAAGGTATTTCACATCAAATGGGAGATGGTGAATTTGGTGCATAGTGATACTTTTGAACTTTTTTCAAAATTATTTCAATTTAAAATCATCACAACCAACTGATCAAGTACTTCAAAGTAAATAGATAGTTAATTAGATATATGGAAATGGAATCATGCAGGTGTGTATGATGTGTACAAAAAAAAATAATGTGGCCAAAATGATGAAAAAATTATAAACACAATGTAGATTATTTGACTCCATAATATAGAAGAAAAGAAATAAACTTGTATACTAATAGCATATGTAATCCTAATAATGCAACACACCTAAAGTGATCAATAGTGTGTAGTCTTCAAAAAACCAAAAAAAAATAGTTATCAATGGTGTGTAGATTTAGTATATAATATTAACGAATATCTCTATTATAGATATAATTGTTGAATTCATAATTGTTTGTGTATTGCACCTAACTATATTAAGTGAAAAAGAGAATAAAAAAGTAGAGAGATAAAAGAAGATTTCTAAGTGTAAGAAGCTCTAATATTTCCTTACAATATGTTTGATGATTGAAAGTTGCATAAACTGAGCTCACCCCTTCACACCTATTTATGGATTTGTTTTGATGCTTAAGCATTATAGAATTGATTACATACACAGTTATACAAACAATAAAAGAAAATACAATAATTATGTAACATAATCTGAATGTCCGACTTGACGTAATCATTTTTTTTTTTTGAGCTCTTCAGAAGTCGTCGTCTTAGTGTGCATTAATAATCAAGTAATTGAGATGCTAATAAATAGTTAGCTAGCATTGAAAAGTCGCCCCTCTTAGAAGAATCTCATCAGGACTAGCTTAACCATAATATATAGTGAATCTATTCTAACTTTGAGGGTAGCTTTAGAGAAAGATTGGGCAGTCTTTAATTATATTTCTTAAAAGTTGTATTCAATTCACAAAAGAAATAATCACTTTATACTGTTTAAGATAAAATTCAGTACATTTGAGCTTTAGAGAAAGCTAACCTATCTATTGATATGAACAATAAACTCCATCACATCATAAGGCAATATTTATAGGGTTAGTAGTTAATATTTTAGCCTACTTAGAATTTTAGCCACATTTTTAAAACATCACTAGCTTTTTTTTCTTGACAAAGATTTTGTTATTTTTGTTCAGCAGAGGAGCTTGGCTGCATTCAAATGCAAGTGAAATGGATGATCTTAGACCTGCTAACTTCTCATCTGAAGCTGAGGTAATCTATTAGAATATTTTTTAGTTAGGTTTCGTTTAGGACGGCTTTATTAATGCTTCTTAAAGCAGTTTTTTACATGATTCTTAAATCTGCTTTCTATTACAAAAATTTTAATTTTTGTATTAGAAAGTTGCATTAAGAAGAAGTTAGAAAGCCGTCCCAAATGAAGCCTTAATTAGCAATTAAATATACACTCATTTTACATGTACTAATAGTGATTTTGAGCTTAACATGAGCTTGTCCTTGTGCATGCAGTGTAATATGAATTCATCACCAAATGAATCACCAAGGTCACTCAAAGAATTTGAAAACCCTAGCTTGGAATTTACCCTTGGAAGGCCAGATTGGCATAGTTCAGAGCATGATTAGCTTATAATTGTGCAATTTAGTCCTCATGGTTTTGCTCTAGACTTTCTTTAAATAGGTGCAAATAGAAAAGGAAATGAGATGATGGAATGAGTCAAAATTAACTATGTTCATTTGTATGTTGCATGAGTCAAAAATTTCATATTGTTCCTTAACTTCCCAATATTCTCCACTTTCTTTGTGAAGTGTGATAATTGAGTTTATTGTAATGAAAGGTGTTTGGGCTTATGGGTATGCGTGTGTGTTTGTGTGTGAGAGAGAAGAAAGCGATTTTTGCTCTCAAGGGGAATTCAATATCTTGGTTGTTTGCTTCATTTTTTCCTTTGTTATTTGTAATTACTTAGCCTTTTTTTTTCTGTTATTTTCATGTTTGCAGTTTAATTTGTACTATCGACTCTACATTAACAGGCTTATCATGCAAGGTTCTTTTAAGGCATATATAGATGGCATGGATGAAGAACATCACTGTAGCTTATGTTTCTTTTCCAAAGGCCTCGTTTTTAGAATTCTCAGTTCATTTTACAACATAGTTTTATTAGTAGAAAACTATGGTTTTTCATAAGCAGATTTTGTATGTAATCTGGTAAGGCAATTGAGAATGGTTTCAGTTTCACATTGAGTGATTGAAAGTTGTATTGTTGATGTGAAAATATGAGTTTTTTTGTTCTATTTCATTAGATTAAATAAGGTTAAACTTTTAAGTTGATAAAAATTTTAATTTTGGATATATTTAGCCCAACTATACTTAGCTCTTTAGGTAAAATCACATATCATAATAACAATAATGATTGTTGGATTCAAATTTATCCATACCTGATCACATCTTATCCCTCCTCATAATGGTGTGGCACCGGAAGCTTCGTCGGAATCCTGCACTGAAAACCACAACACAAGAACACAAGGCAATGGAACAGTAACTTGATAACTTTGAAATTAGCTACCTCCGCCTCTCACTACAGGCGTCTAATACAAAGCAACAGCAATTAAGGGTAATACGGTAATAACTAAGAGCCTAATAATTATAAAACTAGTGGATTGCAGGACTGTTAAAATAGCAGAGTAAGTGGCCACGGTGGACAAAACCGTTGCAGAAGTCTGGTGTTCTCCATCACACCCATATTAACTGGTACCACATCAGGTGTCTCCGGCTGTCGAAAATTCAGGTTCCACCTGAATGTGTGTTGGCCCCGTATCATCAGGAGGATGATAAGGGAAGATGTCATCTACATTGAAGGTGATGGATGTCTTCATATGATCTGGTAATCCCACGACATAGGCATTGTCGTTAATGCGGCGAAGTATTGGTACTGGGCCGAACTTGCGGGGACTTAGCTTGGAATGGGCTCCGACAGGAAAACGATCTTTGCCAAGCCGAATAAGTACCAGTTCGCCTGGTTGGAATGTAACGTGTCGCCGGTGGACATCAGCGGCCTTCTTATATGAAGAGTTGGACGAAATGAGCTTCGTACGCACTTCGTCGAGAACAGCCTGGCACTGATCTGTCAAAACAGTCGCAGCTTTGTTAGCACATTTCGGTAAAACAGCAATATCAAAAAGGTGGTTAGGGGCCTTCGTATAGACAATGGCGAATGGGCTTTGCCTGGTAGATCGGTTAGGCATTGAATTGAATGCAAATTCCGCCTGACTGAGGGCATTCTCCCATTGTTTCGGTTGGTTCTGAACCAAACATCTAAGCATGTTGCCCAGGGTGCGATTAATAACTTCAGTTTGTCCATCAGATTGCGGATGGTAGGCAGAGCTCAAATTGAGGGAGGTATGGAGACGCTTCCACAATTCTCTCCAAAAGTGACTTACAAATTTGACGTCGCGATCTGACGTTATGCTCCGTGGCAAGCCATGTAGCCGAACTACCTCATTGAAGAACAACCGGGCTATGTTGACGGCATCGACAGTCTTCTTACAAGCAACAAAGTGTGCCATCTTTGAGAATCGGTCAACAACGACCATAATGGAATCAGCTCCCCGTTGCGTCCGCGGTAAGCCCAAAACAAAGTCGATACTGATGTCTTCCCAAATCGAATTCGGGACGGGAAGGGGCGTATAAAGTCCTGTGTTTTGTTTGGTACCTTTGAATTCTTGGCAAATAGCACATCGCTCAATGAATCGGGAGACGTCGCGGTGCAGTTTGGGTCAGAAGAAGCGCGCCTTCATTTGCTGGATCGTTTTTTCTCTGCCTAGATGTGCTGCCATCCCACCGGCGTGGGCTTCTTTTACTAACTGTTGCCGATACGATGAATCCGGAATACACAATGCATTACCTTTGAAAAGATAGCCATGGCGGAGCGAGTACTCTGTGACAGGTTGCATCGCAATACACTGCCGCCAAATGTCTGCAAAATCGGAATCTTCTGCATAGAGCTCTTGAAGGCATTCAAGTCCTGTAATTTCGGTTTGTAACTGTGTTACTAGAGCTGTCCGCCTACTCAGTGCATCAGCCACCCTGTTCTGATTGCCGGATTTATGCTTAAGGACGAACGTGAATTTCTGAAGGAAAAGGATCCACCGAGCGTGCATCCGGTTGATGGTTTTCTGGCTATTCAAGAACTGCAGAGCCTTGTGGTCGCTGCTCAAGATGAAGTCTTGATGCAGCAAATAGTGCTCCCAATGTTTTAGAGCTCGGACAACCGCGTAAAGCTCTTGCTCATATACAGTCCATTTCTGCCTTGTTGTACTAAGCTTTTCGCTGAAAAATTCTACTGGCCGATCGGATTGAGACAGGACTGCGCCGATGCCAACCGTAGACGCGTCCGTGTCGACTTGAAAAGGTAAGTCAAAATTGGGCAGAGTCAGGACAGGAGCATCACATAGAGATTGTTTTATTGTATCCCAGCTCCTTTGACATTCTTCGGTCCACAATACGTGTTTAGATTTCAAGCAGTCCGTAATGGGAGCCATGATGATGCTGAATCCACGAATGAAACGTCTATAGAAATTTGCAAGGCCGTGGAAACTTCGGACGTTGAACAAGCTGCGGGGAATTGGCCAATCACGGATTGTTGCGATTTTGCTGGGTTCGGTAGACACCCCGTCCGCAGAGACAATGAAGCCTAGGAAGTAGACTTTAGTCATTGCAAATTCACACTTAGAGGCATTTAAATACAATTGGTGAGTCCGAAGTGTCTGTAAGACCTTGGCAAGATGCTGAACATGATCTTCGAACGAGGGGCTATAAATCAAGATATCATCGAAATACACAACACAAAATCGGTTAAGATAATCCTTGAGTACCTCGTTCATTAACCGCATGAAAGTGGCTGGCGCATTGCAAAGTCCAAAAGGCATGACACGCCACTCGAACAACCCCTGTTTGGTTTTGAAGGCGGTCTTCCATTCGTCGCCGGGACGAATGCGTATTTGATGGTATCCACTGCGGAGGTCGAGCTTGGAGAACAATTTGGATCCAGCGAGCTTATCGAGCATTTCCTCCACGTGCGGGACGGGAAATCGGAACTTGGTAGTGATCTTGTTGATAGCTCTACTATCAATGCACATTCGCCATTTACTGTCTTTTTTTTGGAACGAGCAAAGCGGGCACTGCGCACGGGCTAAGGCTCGGTTGGATCAACTTCTGCTTCAGCAAGTTTTCAATCATTTCCTGCAATATCTCATGTTCTTTCGGACTCATGCGGTAATGCGGGAGATTGGGCAGATTAGCCCCAGGAACCAAGTCAATTTGGTGCTGAATCATCCGCATTGGTGGCAACTCAGACGGTAAATCAGCGGGCATCACATCCCCGAACTCCTGAATCAAAGCAGAGATTTCTGGTGCCTGGGTCGCTTGCGGTTATCCTGAATCCCGCAGAGGATCTTCTACAGCCACTAAAGCATAAATATAGGAAGGTTGTCCTGCTAAGAAACTGGCTCCCGACACAATGTTAAGAACAGCTTTGTTCTTATTAGAGGTGTCAACCGACACAGGGACATGTGGAAGAAGCCGTATTTTCCTTCCTTTCCATTCGAAGGAATAAGTATTTTGACGACAATCATATATAGCTCCGTTGTCATATTGCCACGGCCGACCCAGAATCATGTGGCAAACGTCCATATCAATAACGTCGCATAGGACTTCACATGTATAGTTCTTGCCAATGGAAAAACTAACTCTGCACATGTCCGAGATAGAAATCTCGACCCCCTTTTTGACCCAGCTGATTTTATACGGTTGGGGATTCTTCGTAGTCTTTAGTTGCAACGCTTGTACCAAGGACCGAGAGACCACATTTTCAGTGCACCCATTGTCAATCAAGAGTTCGCAAACTCGTCCGCCTATGGTGCAACGTGTGCGGAATATCGCATTCCGCTGAGAATTGGTAGGTTGGCGAGGTGCTAATAGTAAGCGTTCCAAGATACATACAACAACGTCTCCTTCATCAGGTACAAGTTCCTCTACATTCTCATCATAATCTGCCGGAATTCTTTCTTCAGTCTCATCATTGTCTCCCTCAAAAAGTTGTAACTGTGGACGCGTGGGACACTCATTTGATTTGTGTCCCTGCTGGAAACAACGGAAACACTTTAAGGTCGTGGGCTTCATGTAAGGATTATCTCGTGGTGGTTGTCGAGGCTTGAAGGAAGCTTTGCCGTCAGAATTGCTGCTGGTACCCGTAGGTAATGCTTGAACGGTGGACTTATTGGAACCCAAACTGCGGGAATCGCTGGGCTGGTCAGGGAGGAACCGTCGCGAGGAGTAACTTTTAGATTGTTTTGATAGCTGCAATTCGACCTTGAGCGCAAAATTAACAGCCTGTGAGAGTGTCCACAAGGAATTTAATTGCAACTTGTCTTGCACCGACTCCCGCAAACCTCCCGTGTACTTGGCAACAAGTTGATTCTCAGATTCCCTCAGATTATTGCGTGCGCTCAACCTGTAAAATTCTTCGGTATAATCACTGACGGTGCGCTGGCCTTGATTACAATGTTGATACTGATGGAAAAGCATCTGCTCGTAATCGGTTGGCAAGAAATGGCCTCGCATAAGCTGCTTCATTCGGTGCCAATTCCGGACGAGTCCCCGTCCTTCTCGCTGCCTGTTCTGCTGTAGTTGCAGCCACCACGCACTAGCACCTCCTTTCAAACGACAAGCGACATACTTCACTTGTTTTTCGGGCGGGATTTCCATGTAGTCGAAAAACGTTTCGACCGCTCTTTCCCAGTCCAGATAATCTTCAATGTGAAGACGTCCTTCAAAAAAAGGAATATCAATCTTAACGCGGAACTCACCGTGATGAACAGGCGGTCGATCCCGAATCCATCTGGCTCCCAGTTGTTCACCAAGTCCTCTTCCTTCTTGTTCAAACAAATCTGCTCCCGTCAGTTGTTCATCATCTTCCTCTGAATCAGAAAATCCAGGATAAACAGTGGGAAGTCCTCGAGGTGTCCGATCGGTATTCACTCGTCCCCGCCGTATTGGCGATGTATCCTCGCGTTCCCATCTTCGGCCTCCAGTGGGTACGCCACTGTTTTGCTTCAACTCCTGTATATCCCTGTTCGTCTCCACGGCAAATCGTCGGAACTCGGCAGCAAGCTCTGTCAACTCTTTCGAGATGGTATTAACTGCTGCTCGCAGATCCTCCTGGCTCCGATCATCGTCAAGAGCAGCTCGTCGGCTTGTTTCGGCCATCACAGTGCGGAGCGGAGAATGGCTCTGATACCAGTTGGTGTGGCACCGGAAGCTTCGCCGGAATCCTGCACTGAAAACCACAACACAAGAACACAAGGCAATGGAACAGTAACTTGATAACTTTGAAATTAGCTACCTCCGCCTCTCACTACAGGCGTCTAATACAAAGCAACAACAATTAAGGGTAATACGGTAATAACTAAGAGCCTAATAATTATAAAACTAGTGGATTGCAGGACTGTTAAAATAGCAGAGTAAGTGGCCACGGTGGACAAAACCGTTGCAGAAGTATGGTGTTCTCCATCACACCCATATTAACTGTTACCACATCACATAAGACTAATTAGAATAGTTGAACAATGGAAAGAAGAGAAGGCTGAGTAAGGAGTAGAGCACTAGAATTATATTACTCACAGTGACAAGTAATTGGTATTAGGTCAAATAAATGCTTTTCAAAATAGTGTTCATAGGATTGGGAAGGCTAAGTAGAGGCTACACCTAATAAATATATGATTTGAGTGCTACAACATATTAATAAGACTTGTTGGCTATACATAGATAGTGTTCCCAATGACACTTCCGACGGCTTCGAAGGATGAGTGGCTCGAACTAATTACTCCAACAAGTGTGGCCTTTAGATAAGGTGTTGAATGGATTACTAAAGTTGATGTTAGGTGGATGTGCATCTCTTGTGTAACAATCTAAAAATTAAAAATATTTTAAAATATGAATTTTTAAATTTCTATTTGAACTGGAGCGCATTGGCACAATACCTGTGATTACTAAAATTGTTGCCATTTTTCAAAAATTGGTTTGGTAATTGGTATTTAATTAAATAGAATAATTTAATAATTTTAATAATAAATATTTTACTTAATAAATTAATTTAAATATATTTTAGTTAAACAAGTATCAACAATGTTTGATACGTCATCTCAAAATTATCTTGATCGGGCACGAATCTCAAGACAAAAGCTAGTTGGAAATTTCAAAAATTAATTTCGGGAGCATATGAACTCCGATTTCAGCGAGCTTATGATCAAACTGAGCATCTCGGAAATACGAACCCAACGACACCAAGATCAACCTAATCCGAGCCCAAATGAGTCCGAATCAAGGGTTCAAGGCGCTGTTGGAAGGTTCAAACCGCAATTTGAGTTATCAAACGGTCTCCGATTTTGACGAGCTTATACTCAAATCGAACGGCTCGGCGAGAGGAATCCAACGAGCCCAAGATCATCGAATTCCGACATTATTAAGACCTTCAAATGTCAAACGAACGGTGCATGATCAAAGGATTCGATATCGGCCGTCCATTCAAACCACTCCCAACTCGCCCTTGATCTCACGCCTATTTACGGGCTATGCCACTCCAGAAAAACTATAAATAGAGCCCTCATTCTACACCAAGGGGACTCAAGTGAAGAGAGAGAAGAAGGAGAGGAGAAAGGGGAGAAGGAGATTCCTCACCTCCTCGACTACCGCCGGAGCTCTTCCTGCCGCCTGAAGAC